>NW_009935945.1:0-30175 GCF_000696875.1 Nestor notabilis
ATTTCCCCTTAGTGAAACCTCAGGCCTTTTTCACACCTCGTAAGGCTTGGACAGTGGGAAGGATCCCCATCTAAAAGGAAATCCACAGCCTTGGCTAAACAGGCATGAATTGGTCTTGGCGTAACTTGGGTTCTCTCCTTAAAGTTTTATTTATATGGAAAAGAGCAGTGTAAGGGCCTGATGCCAAATCAATGCTCCTTCGGCAGTACATGGTAGGTACTGCCATCCTCCAGGCGAGGCCAGTTTGCCCCAGTTGGCAGCACAACTGATACTACTTTAAGCTGTTTCTGGTATCACTTGGCAGTCAAAAAGAACAGTGGTCCTCTCTGCAGGCACCGCCAGACGTCATGAAAGGAGCAAAGAGCAACTGGTGCAAATAGGGCATCCTCAGTCATCTCACGGTGGGTTTGTGCCGAAGTCTGGATGCCAAAGGAAAGGTAACACTAATTACATGCATCCACTGCTGTGCCTGCCCTGGTGAGTTCTACCACTCCTGGCTTACAGAAGGCAAACAGAAACTATGTACTGGGATACATACGTTGGCATGTATGTGTGCCAATATATTGGCATACATGCTTTGGCACCTGCTCCAGCTTGTCTATGACAGCTGAAGTCACAGATCGCAGTACAGACCCTGTAAGCAGACACTTCTGCAAAGGAGCAAACCTGCCAGCCACTGGCTCTGCCACAAACTGCGTCAGGGAGGGGTGGGCACAGTGACCTATCTCCCAGGGAGGCACTAGTCGTGAGGGGGAGGTAAGTGGACTGCAACACAAACAGGTCATGTCCTCCGTGCACAGTACACCGGTTATTATCTGGATTAATAACCTATTATTGTTACTGAAGCTCTGATTTTCTTGGAATTACATCAATGCCACAGCGCCCAGCAACAGGCATGTTTGCAGGCAATCGTCCTTGCTGACAACAAAGATAATAAAACCCCTAATGTGGGAGAGAGCAATATGCAGCCAACACAGGCACAGTAAGGAGGGTAGTACATTTCCTCCTGTCCTTGTTCCAAATACAGGCTTCTCTTAGTGTTCCAGCAGCTGTTCTCCTCTGCACTCAAAAATCCCTAATGGCCTTCCTTGCAACATACAATGAAAGAAAACATGCTGTAGTTTCACAGCAACTGACAACGCGTTCCACATACACCTCCAGAACATAGCTTGTGTTGCAATTTTCAAGTGTTCAGTGTTTATGCATTGCTTCCATGTATTAACTTCATCAGACTGCTGTAGACCTAAATGTTTTCCTGGTATAACTGCCTTGCTTACCTTTTTTTCCCAACCTGTGAGTAGTAGCACAGTTTGGTCCTGAGGTTACAGCTCCTCATCTCCTTCTGCCCTCCAACCAATGAAATGGTTAATCACATGTTTTGTTCTGCTGAAGGTCATCCTACAGAGAGGCTCATCTTCGCAAGTTCTGAGCATTTGCTTTATGGCAAAACCCTCTTCTGGCATAAGGTGTCTGCTCTCTCTGGACAATGACAAGAAGAGATACAGAAACCTGTGGGAGAGGAAAACTTAGTTCCCTTGCATTAGCAGGTCCTGTTGACATCTTTCTGCCCATCTACCTTACTAACTGGGATGTGGCAGCTAACAAAGGATGAAAATCAGAAACACACACATGTGTTTTCCATGTGCATTATTAGGCTGAGATAGTTTTGACATCTTAAAAATCAAATTATGCTGGAAACCATAATTTCCATTTTTATGTGCAACATACACTAAATTACAGAGCTCCCACTGCTAAAATAGATTTAAGGTAGGTGATATCTCTTGACCATTGCATTTCTTCTACTGATTTCTCTTTGATACCACACACACACTGGCATGTATTTCAGCTTTCTATTCACAGCAGCATGGCTGAGAACCCATGGGGAATGATGATCTCCCATTCCAGAGACACCTACCCAAAGCAATCCATTGTGCATATCCATAATTGCCAGTCTTTCTAGATGCCTGTGTCTGAAGGAAGGCATTTCTGTCATGGAAAAACTATGTTCAGATCTTGAGGCTGAAAAAGGACTGTGAGTTCCCCTAACTCTAACTAACTGTGTTCCCCTAACTGTGGGACATTACCTGGGTCAAGGGCAATACCGAGAATCATAGGATTCATAAAAGGGTGGGAAATACCCCATGAGTAGCTCTGAAGAACAATCTAATCATTTTACCTTCAGTGCCTTTGTCTGGGGGATAATAGGGAAAAGTCCAGGCAGGAGACCTCAGTGATGGGGTTCTCTAAAGCCCTCAGATCAAAGCCAGACAGCACAGCTCTGCCACGTGAGTGATTTACTTGGTTTAATCCCAGCCAGCAACTAAGCCCCACCACCCCCCAGCCATTCTCTTACTGCCCTCAGTGGGATGGGGGAGAGAATCAAAAGGGTAAAAGTGAGAAAGCCTGTGGCTGAGATAAAGACAGTTTCATGGGATAGAAAAGAAAGAAAATAGTAATAATGATAACAGAATTAGAATATACATAGCAAGTAATGCACAATGCAATTGCTCACCACTCACCCAGCCAGTTCCCGAGCAGTGGCCCCCAGCTGTCTTTCCCCCTAGTTTATATACTTAGCAGGGTGTCATCCTTTTAGCCAGTTTTGGTCAGCTGTCCTGGCTGTGTATCCTCCCAGCACCTTGAGCCCCCAGGTCCACTTGCTGGCAGAGCATGAAAACCTGAGAAGTCCTTGACTTAAGCAGAAACACTACTCAGCAACAACTAAAGACATCAGTGTGTTATCAACATCATTCTCAGACTGAAGCCAAAACACAGCACTGTACCAGCTACCAGGAAGAAAAATAATTCTATCCCAGTTGAAACCAGTGTTGTGGTTCAAGCCCAGCCAGCAACCCGGAACCACGCAGCCGCTCGCTCACTCCCCCCCTTCTGAACCCAGGACAACCAGAACAGTGATGACTGATTATCTCGTAGGTACAGACAGAAAAAGTCAGGGAGAGAATACAAAAGAGAGAGATGTACGATGGGAAAGGAAGGTGAGACAGGGGCATTTCCATTTCTGCATGATGCAGTCACTTGTCTTGTTTCCATGAGGCTTGTATTTCTCAATCCTCTTTAGCTGGTCTGCCTTACTCCTACTGGAGTCTATATTCTTTTCAATTTTGTAGTGCATCTTGAGTTAATGTTCAAGCTAGCTTGTTTCACTGTCTGAATAGCCTCTACAGGTCTAGTCTTGCCCTCTGTGGTAGCAAAATCTCCATTCGCTTCACAATTGGACATGTAGTAGATGCACACGACTGAGTCTAAAAGAGTGACTGTGTGTCTTAGTTGTGGGACTGCTGCTTTCAGAGGTTATATCAAGAGAAATGAAAGCAAGATATATCCATTAGTGAAGACAAAAGATTGAAAACATGCACAGATTAGTACAATTTGTGCAGTACTTCTTCACAAACCAAAGGGCTCTGGAGACCGTATATTGAGTTAGAATTCATTATAAAAAAAGATAAAATGCATCCTGTGGAACGGTAATTGCTGATTACACCTTGCTCAGTCTTGCAAGATAAAATGAAGACATATCCTGAAAGTATGAAGTCTACTCAACTTGAAATAACAGAGAATCAATAGAAAACACATTACCCAAATATCTCAGTTGTCACTGTTTCCTTTAAAAATCTGTTATTATTTCCTTAGGAAACACAGCAGGATGCCTGCCTCTGTGCCCTTTCCAGTTGTGACTTTTTCATGTATTTTACTCATTGGCTAGTTTCACTCAGATCTGAGAGAAAGGGAAAGATCTCAAAGGTAATTCAGTTCCCATGAGCTTCATGGAAGCATATAGCTTAGCACGGAGGAAATAGTTGCTATAAAGTGCTTCTGCTTAAAAAGAAATGAACTACCTTCTACACTATTAGACATAGAGAAGTCATGGGAGGGTGAACCAAAAGACTTTATAAATATCTCAATGACATGAAATGTCTCAATTTGTGTGTAATGTAGTAAGTCCAGTTCATCAGTTTGTGGAGCTCCATGCATCCTTTGCTTTCCCTGGCTGTCTGGCTCTTATAGTAACTAAAGCCTCTTCCGCAGCGTTAGTCCTGCAAGTAGTGTGTAGGGTTAGGAACAGTGGAGAACACTGGAAAGTATGTTTCTGAAGACACAGGCCGCTTTCTCCAAGCTCCTGCACAGAGTCCCGAGGCAGCCATGGGCAGGCAGCACAGGTGGAAAGACTGCTACTTATCCCAGGTGATCTTTCCCCAGCAGGGTTGACAATTTGACAGTGCTGAGTATAAAATCAGTTTCCTGTGAGAAAGAAGTGTAAGAACTTCTGAACGAGAGAAAAACTCAACCTGCGTATCATGCTCCAATGCAATGGGGTAATATTTGGACCATTCCTTTATGTACACATATCTCTGAGATTTATGCTGGCTGAATATGTGTGTGGTTAAACACCACCAAGGGCTAACATTTATCAGAGACCTTAATTTGCTTTACATGACAAATTTCTTCATCTCAGTGGATTGAGCAACTTCTTGTATTTTAGGAAGTATTTCCACACTCTTTATTAAAAAGGCTATAGCAATTATATTAAGAAGAAATTTGACATCTGATTTCTCCTGTTGAGGATATCTGAAATGAAACATGCAGAGGGAAAGGTTACCTTTGTATCTGAACTGAAGGGCTAATACTGGTGGATGATGTTTTTGTAAAGTCTTCTTATCCAGAAGGTTGCCTATTGGATTAACTCCTAACCTTTTGATTGAAGTACAGTAAAGCATGTTTTGAGGGAGAAAAATTATGAATTTTCTCTCCCTAGTGATTAACTTCAACAGAAATGTGTGGTGATCTGCCAATAATACCCTTGGTTTTCTTATGGACTTCTAGCAGCACAAGAATTAAACTCAAAAGATATTTATTAAAGCCTGAGGCCCCCCTCCAGTGATGACAGAATGCAGGAGAATCCCTGCAGCAGGCCTTCCCCCTAGCATCCATTGAGCAATGGCCTGATGAGTTTGCACTCATTGAGTTTTTATATTATTTTAAAGCCTAGCACCTCTTCTAGCAATGAGTAAGTAACCTATTTCACAGACATCCTTGATTTTGACATCCTTTCAGCTAAGAAAAAGGGCTTCTTCAAAAACATCAGTAAGAGAAAAACTAGGGAACATGTGTGCCTGCTGCTGAACGGAGCAGGGACACTGCCAACAGAGGACACAGAGAAGGCAGAGATACTGAATGCCTTCTTTGCTTCAGTCTTCATTGCCAAGGCCAGCCTTCAGGAATAGCTGTCCCAAGAGACCAGGGAGACATTTGGAGATGTCGTTCCCTTATTTGAAGAAGATTGGTTTAAAAATCGTTCAGTCAAACTTGACATCTACATGTCCATGGGTCCTGACAGTATGTACCTACAAGTGCTGAGTTAGCTGGCAGACATCATTCCTAGGCCACCCTCAATCACCTTTTAAAGGTCATGGCAACCAGAAGAGGTGCCTGAGAACTAGAAGATAGCAAATATCACCCTTGTCTTCAAAAAGGGCAAGAAGGAGGACCCTGGGAACCACAGGGTAGTGAGCCTCACCTCTATACCTGGAAAGTGATGGAGTAGCTCATCCTGGAACCAACCTTTAAACACATGGAGGACAAGAAGGTGACCAGGAGTAGTCAGCATGGATTCACTAAAGGGAAATCGTGCTTAACCAACCAGGTTGCCTTCTATGATGGGAAAACTGGCTGGATAGATGAGGGAGAAGCTGGGGATGTTGTCTACCTGGGCTTAAGCAAGGCTTTCAACACTGACTCCCATGATAGCCTCATAGACAAGCTCAGGAAGTGAAGGCTGGACAAGTGGAAGGTGAGGTGAATTGAGAACTGACTGAATGGCAGAGCTCAGAGGGTTGTGATCCGTGGCAGAGAGTCTATTTGGAGACCTGTGACTATTGGCGTCCCCCAGAAGCCGATACTGGGTCCAGTGTTGTTTAACTTACCCCCATCAGTGAAGGTTGATAGAGTGCCTCCTCAGCAAGTTTGCTGGCAACACAAAACTGGGAGGAGTGGATGACACCCCAGGGAGCTGTGCTGTCATTCAGAAGGATCTAGACAGGTGAGAGAAAGAGGCAGGTGGGAACCTTTTGGAATTCAACAAAGGCAACTGCAGGGTCCTGCACCTGGGGAGGAATAACCCGATGCACCAGTACAGCTTAGGGGTCAACCTGATATAAAGCAGCTCTGTGGAGATCTGGGGGGTCCTGATGGACAACACATTGTCCATGAGCCAGCAGCAATGTGCCTTTGCGGCCAAGAAGGTCAACGGTATCCTAGGCTGCATCAGGAAGAGCACTGACAGCAGAGGTCAAGGGAGATGAGGGTGACTGAGCATTAGAACAGGTTGCTCAGAGAGGTTGTGGAGTCCCCTTCCCTGGAGATATCCAAGAGCCATCTGGACAAAATCCTGAGCAATGTGCTCTAGGTGACCTTGTTTGAGTAGGAAGGTTGGACTAGATGAACTCTGGTGCTCCCTTCCAACCTCAATCATTCCATGATTCTGTGACAACAGTGGCAACATGCCAAAGGCAGATCAGATAAACATACTGTTTCCTAACTTGCCCAGCAGAGCCTGACAGAATTTTCAGATTCTTCCCCATGACTCTTATAATTGTAAATTTAATGTCATGGGCCCATCCTGACAATGAAGGAAAGGTAAGAATACCAGTAACACTTAAAATCAGACATCCTTAACCCTTTAAGGTAAAAAGTACCACCATCTGAAGGAACAAAACAGTCTCAGTGGTGCTCTGGAAATTATTGCTATACCCAGCTAACCTCACAAGCTATATCTTAGTAGTTCACCACTTCTTTTTCTAGAAGCAAGCCCATTGAAATCTTTCTTAAGTATCCCATTCAGCCAGTTAGAGATAATCATACTGCTTGGTCAGTTTATGGTTTCCAGGAAATACTACTGTCAAATATTACTATTGTGGATCACAAAATACAGCTGAGTCATATGCAGGTTATACCAACCAGACCATGAAAGAAAAATCGTTGTTGTGAACTATTGCTTCATTTGAAAAGCCTGCCTGAGAGAGGCAAAAAGAAAAGATATTCTTTTTGCACATCCTATTTGGTGCTGACAAGGTTCATATGAAGACAGTAGAGACTCAAATGGCAGAAGATTTGAATGATGTGGATGGAACTGAAATGTCTGTCAGACTGCACCATTCCCCATTCTTCTTACTCTCTGAAGAACGGTAGCATCCAGATGACAGTCTTATGGTTGATGATAAGTCTAGCACAGGTGAACTTACAGATGGTGCTAAAGAAGAAGCAGAAGTACTATAATGAGCTCCTGTCTTCTTGGATTTAACCCTCCACTGAGCATCTGACATTTAGTCAGGAACTGAAACCGTTACAGCCCCCACAGCCTGTCTTTGTCATGTGCAAGGTCAAGTTCCCAGGTTTGTCCACTATCTTCAGTGATATTTCATGGAATGGGAGTGACCCCTCCAAGATCACAACCTGAGAGAGCGAATCTCTTTCCCTAGAATGGTGGAGGGGTATAGTTCTTACTAAGAGTTTTAGAAAGGGAGATGGAGTGAATGGGCTATTTGTAAAGTGCTCAAACCCAACAGCAGGTAACAGCTATCAGTCCCATCCTTTCTCTCTCATACAGCTAATCCAAAATGAATAGCACCCTCCACTTCCTCTGGGGTCTGTAAGATAAGGTGTTGAAAGAAACCCTTTTGAACATCTGCGTCCTATATACCATAGCAGGGTCCCTATCACAGGCCTTCCCAGCTGAGTCTTGAGGGGCACCAAGAAGTACTCCTGTATTTAGCAGAAGTATAGAATTCTCCAGTTCTATGAAAAAAAAAAACCCACCAAACCTCCACTATGAGAAACAAGGAAGTATCTCTGTTAGATGCTACAATTATCAGTTTCATCTTCCCTATCAGCTAGTGTGCATTTTGGTACTCAGACACTGTGGTATTCACAGAAAGCAGTGCCTCACCCATTTTTCTGAATGCTTTGACCTTGTACGACCTTCGTGCTTTTAAAGCAAGGTCCAGGACCATACAACCTTTTAAGATGCATATTTAGACACAAATAATGCCATACATACCCATATTCACTTCAAACAGTTTTCTGATTTTTGAGTTGGCCTTTTTCTAGAACTAGCATTTGTGGTCAGAAAAACGAGGAACAGTGGAAACAGAGCAAAACATGAGATCACTGCAGAATATTTCAAAGGTTTTTCCCATTAGGATGTCCATTCTTTCCTGCCACTGTGGTTATTGCTAGGTACAATTTAAAGGTCAGTCACATATTCCATTATGCCATTCTGCATAAAAAAGAAACAAAGGATTGCTCCTCAGAGAAAGCCTGATGTGAGCTCTCATGGAGCACCTAAGCTGGCATTCAGCTCAAACCTGTTGCAGTGTTTTCAAAGCTATTTCACAGTCTAAGGATTTTTTCAATGTATTTTTTCACACTATCAAGATGCTATCATCCACCCCTTCACGTTGAATGATAGCAAAAAAAAAATACAGTTCTTACTGCATTTCTGTCCCCTCCATTTCTGAATCCAGCTGAGGCACTAAATGGGATGAAATTCCCAAGGTTGCAAGTACTTCTTAAAGGCTGTTTAGGTCAAATAAATAGCATCACTAATGCAGCATACAGGGCCTTTTGTATAATACTTTAATCTGTCACAAATGCCAGTCAGGGCTGGCAGGTAGAAAGACTCCTGTGATTTTCCCCAGTCTGTCTTCCACTCTATTCCACATTTTTCACTGTCCTGCTATGCTATGGCTTTGATTGCTGCGGTGACCAGCAAGGTACACTGACAACCAACTGTATCACAAATAGTGTGTGTAAGCTTCCAAAAAAGAAGTAGTAGTATTCAGAGATAATACACTTCTCTAATGGTAAATAAGCAAAAAATAAGCTGAGGTTAATTAAAATTCTAAGAATTATTTGCTTATCTAAATGCTAAGCTTTATTAGAAAAAAAGTCATAAAGCCTTGCAGCAAAACCTAATTCTTGTATCTAATCAACAGGTTAAAGCATACATTTTTAAGCTATCTATCTTAATTGTTCTCCATTATTGTGGATAATTATCACCTGTAAAACAGCATGTTACAGTCTGAAGATAGACAGATCTTCAGTTGTATTCCTCATTTTTTCTCCCAGTATAAAAATAATGAATCAAAAGATTTAGCACTTCTAAAAAGGAACAAACCCTCATATTTTACAATTAATTTCTGATGCTCCTAACTACAATGTAGATTTGAAGCCAGGCATTCATCACAGTCCAGTGGAGGACTGGCCCTTTGTATAGGTGACAAGTGACGCACAGCATTAAGGTAACACAGTCCTTAAGCAGAAGCTGATCACTCTTGCAAGAGACATAACAGCTTTCACTTTAGATGAAACCAGAGCCCTCCTTGTGGATAGGTTATGTATATTATGGCTTACAGTAAAATTTCTTTTCTGTGTATACTTAGGTCCAAGGTATATTAGTGTATACAGGCATTTCTATTCTTAACACTGGCTACAAACTGCGACCACTATTAACAGGTTAGAAGATACTGTGTAGCTCTCCTGTCTATTAATTTTCAGCCCTGCATCACCAGCAGTCATTCAACAGAGAATTAAAGGTTGAATAACTGCTAGCACAGGTACTAGCTTGAAAGCAAGGGCACAGAAGTTTTATTTGCTGCAGAGAGCAAGAGAGAGAGGAAAAGAGGAGAAATTCAAAGAAATGCTGAATTGGACAGCCACACAGGGTATCGAGCAAAATAGATAAAGATCTGAGAAAAAAGCACCAAGCAGCAAGGCCAAAGGAGAAGGCTGTTGGGCAACATGGTCTCTGATTGCAAAACACTGTAAGCATTTTCACTATCAGTTACAATACTGTGGGTTTTTATCTTTTCTATGATTTTTTATTCCTTGCAGCACTTCTTGCTTTCTGCAGATAAACTAGAAGTGGTATTGGTGACACAGATCACAGCTCTTTTCTGGCACAGCAGGCTTTGTCCCTCCCCAAGGTAATTATCCCTTTCCCTCAGTGAAAATACATAGTGCTGTCCATCACAGTTTTGGAAGTGACACAAAACAAACATGGAGCATGAAGTAAGAACCAAGCATTTGTTAGACCAACAGCAGACATAGTTTCCCCTTTGCTGTGTGCCTCACATTGTGCTTTGTGAGGCACTAGTCTGTGTCATCAACCCTCTCCCTTGTGCCTGTGGAGAAAACATATGCGACTTAGCCAGACTGCTCATGACCTCAAATATGCAAAAGCTTCCTATGGTGGAAACCTGATGCAAGGATATTTATCTTTAAACCTTTTGTAAACCTTTATCTTTGAACTTTTTTGCCAAACCCAGGTTTTCTAGTACTTTTATAATAATGTCCTTTCAGACTGTGTTAGAAATCTTATCATAATCGAAATCTAACAGTGTAACTGTTCCATAGCCATAGGGACAGCAAATATCTTGTCACAGAAGAAAACTAAATAAGGTAGACACCACTTGCTCTTGATAAACTCATTATATGCTGGGAGTTTACAAACTTTTTTTATGGTTCCTGAGTTTGTGAGCATAAACGTCACCTCTTTCAAACTTCAATCTTTCGCATTTTGCACTGTGTTTTACCAACAGTCAGGTGATACGAGATTTCAAACTGCCCTTCTTGAGGAAGTTTCTGCCTCATAAATTTGGAGAAAAAGGCCAGTTTGTGTGTGTGTAGTAAAGTAATTCCTTCATCTCTGGAACAGAAACCTGTGAAACTCCTTCCATGTGTAATTGTCTCCTGATGCTGCAGCTGGTATAAGCCGCAATCAAAGCTCATCCAGAACTTGAGCATTGCTTTGGTCTCCTTCCTGGGTAAGTTCCCTGTTATTTTAACAACATGGTTCTTGAGACAGCTTGTCTCAGAGGCCTGGCTTCTCTTCCTGACCATCTGTCTTGCACAGCTTGTAGGAAATTATCTCTAAGGCTCTTCCTCTGTCGTATCTGGTCAAGAGAAGCCAGAAGCTCTGAAGTTATCAGAAAAATTCAGTGGTATGATGATGTTCTCCTAGTTTCCATGGGAAACCATGTCAATAATCTCCAGATAGAGCAGGCTGAGTAACAGGATGATATATGAGCCAATCCAACAGCTGTTTTTGACATCTTACCAACTGCAAGACATTAACTCTGGGTGAGTAACATTCTTGAATTATAGCTATGGCTTTTGCACAACAGTTATTTCAAACCTGATCACATTGGCTTATTGGGATCTGTAAATGTCTCAAAGAAGGTCTTTTACGTGGAGTTAGAGGAATTGTGGTAAAAAGGAAGCAGGAGCAGAGGGGCAGGTGCAAAGCTACTGTGCAGCCTGTCAGGAGCACAGTGTGGGGTAACAAACACTGAAGATGCACCCTTTGTTCTCCAAGTACTTACTCTGACACGGATTTCTGGGTTTGTGGAAACACAGGGCACTTATTCTTAGCCATTCCTTGATACTTGTTGATTCATGTGCTTGCAGTTTTCCAAGTATTTGCTTTACCTACAAAAAATCAGTTTGGTCTCTATCTATCTCAGTTAATGGACTTTTATCTAATACAGTCTCCCTCCCCCTCTAAGAAGTAGAACTCCTGTGTGACAGAGGTTATCCTTACAGTATTTCAAGGCATTATACTGGCAGCTGCATTCTTTTCCACAAA
This sequence comes from Nestor notabilis, assembly GCF_000696875.1. Lineage (NCBI taxonomy): Eukaryota > Metazoa > Chordata > Aves > Psittaciformes > Psittacidae > Nestor > Nestor notabilis. The sequence goes on from NW_009935945.1 coordinate 11,663, forward strand.
CACAATGTATGAAAAGGCAAACAATATTTATTCCAAACGCAGTTTAATGTTGCAAAGTATTACATACTTTCCACAAACATTCAGTATACAGACTTTAGCAGAGACGAAGAAAAACAAAAACACCAACACCACTCCTTACATACTAATTGAATTGTAGTGACTGTGAATTGGGCAAGTGTTTGCCATCACAGAGAGCTAAACACCCTTTCTTAAATAACCTAAAGTTTAATCTTCAAGGAATGATGACTATCACACACTAATATACAGAATCTACATTATGCTCAACACACTATTGCATCCCACTAAATAAACTAAAATACTAATTGAACCTAAACAGTACAAACCCACACACTTCCTGCCAGCAAGGGAAGAAAGCATTTTGGGGCTTTAAAACCTGAGGGTGCATATAAATCACTTTATACTCCAACATAATACACGTACTTGTGCATGTTTATTCCTATATATGATCAGGGCAGTGCACAAACCCACTGTATGCCAATCACACACTTCTTTGGGTACTAATGTTATTATGATCGTGCACTCTGTAAAGCTGTGAATCTGATAAAAACTGCCTTTTTTTTCTTTTTTGAAACAAGTGTAGCCTTTGTCAGAACATGTAAGTTAATGTAATGTAAAGTGCAGTAGCTACACTTAAAAATTGTGGGCTGCTGTTAGAGTGGAATATTCCCAACTAGTTCTATAATGGAGATCAGATAGTGATCTTTGTTCATAGAATCTTCTATAAGAGTACAAAGGCTAGAGGTTAGTTCATAAAAATACAGGAGATGATTCTTGGCCTCTACCTGTATTCACTCACCTCTGCAATAGCTGAATGCACTCTGCCAGGTTTTTCAATTACAAAATTACTTCTTCGTGAGCAGTTAGACTCTGCAGAAGACAGCAGTTGACAGCAGGTTGATTAGAGCCCTTTGAGTCAAAGGTTGCTTTCAAAAAAATACTAAGTAGGAAGGCTCCAGTAATTTTGCATTATGTCTGCAGTTACTAAGTTTCCAAGCAATACTGAAAATAACTTATTTACCATAACATAATAATTTAGAAAATAATATTGTAAAATCTTACCCAAAGTAGGACCATGTCAGGCATCTACAACATTAGCTGGGTTCCAGCCAGCAAGCCTGTCTGTATAAGGATCTAATCATATGAATTTTAATACCTGAGAAGTGTATTTCATATTTAGGGAGAGAGGAAGGAAAAGGAAAAAGCAGCTGTGTTTCAAAGAGTAACAAACATTACTGTATGAATTTTTACAAACAAGTTTCATATAAAAATTATATGACTGCGTCAAAAAACCATGTTTCTCTCAGACAAATCTACCACCAAGTGATAAAAATCTGCACTGTTCCACTGGACAGATTTTGCTGGTTTTATAATCTGTCAGTCAATCTGACAGTAGGCTACTTACCAGCTTTGAAGTTCTCAAGAAGACAGTCACATCTCCCACTAACAAAACTTTGCTTTAAGCATAACAGCATACACCTTAGCTCTTGTTTTCTAAGCACAGATTTGAATATAAAAGTTATCTTAAAAGTTTTACAATGCTTGAAAGTTAATTCACCCCAAAGTTCTTGTTAAAAGTCACTTTCCTAAAGATGACACTGTATAGAGTACATTTTCACATTAACAAAAAACAAGTACAATATGAGACAAACGAAAGCACAGTGGAAATGATATTCCCTGGTCTAATATTAAAAAATTAAATATTTGGAAAAATATCCAAAGCCTTAACCTACTTACAGTTCTGATATTAGGTGGAATGTAAGCAGACCTTTTTTTCCAAGACTGCAGCTATCAGCAGCTACAACTGCTAATATTTGGAAAACATGCCTATACTTTGCATCATTTTTTAAACAGAACTAGCATAAATTGCTGCAAAAAACCCACAGCCATTCCTGAATCTCAACCCCAAAGTATAACCTTAAAATTAAACAGATCTAGACATTGCTCATCTTTACAAAACAGGCTGAAAAGGAACAGAAAATTTGAATCCATTGTTGTTTTCTAAGAATGCAAGACAATGTCACATTTCATTGCTCACTGAAATCTAAGTCTTCAGCTTGGTTTTAAGCAGTTATCTACTTTTTTACCTAAGTATAACTAGCAGAGCACTGGACTATTGTTTATGTCACTTGCAATGCCTTGGTGAGAAGTTAACTCTCAAATTGGATGTACAGGTAGGCACCTATGAGTTCTTGTAGTTTAATCACACTGTCAATCTGAGCTATTACTGAAGCTAATGTTCAGACTTCTGTGTGGACTTCAATACCAAATTCAAGACCAAATGTCTCTGTAGAGGTAGACAGGGATTTCTGTGACATTTCTGTAAGATGGAAATATGCAGCATACAAACGTCTAAGGGTCAGTCTACAGAAAAATTCAAAACCTTTGAACTCCTATTTAATCTTAGTGACAATCTTCTGTCAGCTATTCTCACATTTACACTGCCTAAATGCACTGATTCAGTTGCCCAGTTGCAAACACTTTGCACTTGTCTCCTGTCATACATGGGGAAGGAACCACATAATCTGTGATCCAATGCGATGCACAGCTGAACTCACTGTACACATGCCAGGCTGGGAGGAGCACGTGCTTCGAGCACACTCTTGTGGCCATGTGCAACCACATCAAAGTCATATTTGAGAAGGACATAGGAGAGAGCATGTAGGCATCTTGGACTGGCTTCTTTCACAAATAAAGCCTTAAGTCAGAAGTTACAGATGAAGTGAATCAAGCACCAGAGGTGACCTACTGCAGAAACATCACTCCTTGAGCTTCATATTTGGAAGGAGCTTTTATCAAGAGAAATGCTACATTGAAAATACAGTGCAAAACAGAGCCAACGAGAGAAGGTAATGGTTCCTTTAGAGTTTGAGGGCTTCCTCCTTCCTGCTTCCTGTCTCCTCTCCAGAGAGGAAAGAACACCCTTGCTTCCTCTTTCCATGACACCTGAAGTGCTGCATATCTTAGGAAGAAGATAAAATACAACCCTATTCAATTATCATCATTTAAATACTGTCTGTGCTGGAACATAAATTGACTCTCCATCTCCGTTCCATGGCTAACTTCATGTGACCTTCACAGGTGCTTTCTTGTGTGCGCAGAGGAGGGTGACGTAGGGAACCCCAATGAAAGCCCATCTTTCGCTGGGCCAGAACTTTATGACAGGGCCTTGCTCAGGAATCTCAGAGGCAGCATCGAAGTAAGCAAAGCAGACGCAGCCCAGGTACGCCGCAAGGCAAATCAAAATGTGCCTGAATAGACACCCAACCCCCCCAAAAAAAGAAAAATAAGTAACATGACTTGAGTAAAGCAATCAAACATCTCACCATGCTTTACAATCAGTCTATCCTTCATCTTCTTCCCCTGAGTACCCCCTACAGGGTTGCTGGCTGCCCTGTGCATGCAGGCAAAAAACACAGAGAATAAAGAAAACTACAAAACCATAGCTTATCCTTGGACTAAACTGGCTGCAGCTGTTTTGTCTCTCTGCACATGACAGATCTGCGTAGAAATGCTGAGATATGGTATAAGAGAGCGCAACTTGCCAGGTGGTAAGAGAGAAAAGGCATCAGTCTTTCACTCCTCCCCCACTTCACCCTCGGTTGTTAACAGTGGAATTTTAAGCTTTCACAGTCACTGGTTCAGTTGAGCAGTGCTGCAGAATTTTTAGCAACCGGTAGAGCAAGGAATTCAGTTAGAATGAATGAACTTAGTGTCTAAAGAATCCGATCAGGCCAAGGAGACTCCTAAATCTACCACCTTGGATGGCATGAGACTTGCTCTGGGCTTATAATCTTAACAGTAATTCTATAGAGCTTTAACCAGAATTAGCCACCAGACTGCACAGAAGGGTAATGTGCCCTTGCGGCCAAGGCGGCCAGTGGTATTCTGAGGTCCATTAGGAAAAGCACTGCCAGCAGGCTGAAGGAGGTGATCCTCCCACACTGCTCTGCCCTCGTGAGGCCACATCCACAGTACTGTGTCCAGGTCTGGGCTTCTCAGTACAAGACAAGGAGCTACTGGAGAGAGTCTAGTGAAGGGCTACAATGACGATTAGAGGACTGGAACATCTCTCTGATGAGGAAAGGCTGAGAGCGCTGTGCCTCTTCAGCCTAGAGAAGACAACTGAGAGGGGATCTTACCAATGCACACTAGTATCTTTAGGGCCAGTGTCTGGAGATGGGGCCAGACTCTTTTCAGTGCTGCCCAGCAACAGAATAAGGGGCAATGGGCACAAACTGTAACACAGAAACTTCCACCTGAATACGAGGAAGAGCTTCTTTACTTTGAGGGTGGCAGAGCACTAGGACAGGCTGCCTGAAGGTTGTGGAGTCTCCTTCTTGGGAAATACTCAAAACCTGCCTGGACACAATCCTCTGCAACCTGCTCTAGGTGAACCTGCTTTAGCAGGGGGATGATCTCCAAGAGGTCTCTTCCAACCCGAACCATGTTGTGATTTTGTAATGTGGTGAGGATATAACACATTTTAATCAAACTCTGGACTTTATACGCAACACTTACCATACACAGTGCAAATATGGGAAATTAAATGAGGACCAGATCTCACAAAATGCTTTGTCACTGATCCAGCACAAAAGCGCTAACATCCACCAAAGACCTGAAAAGAGACCCAGTTTGTACACACGCAGGTTTTCACACCTAAGGAGGAAAACACAGAGAAGTTGTTATAAAACAATGCAAAATTTGCTTTGCAATGTCAGCTTAATGCTTTTTGGCCATACATATTTTAGGGTAGGATTCACAGTGCCATCTTTAATATGGCTGCACAATAAATGTCCTTAATAGAGAAACTTTTCTTACAGTAAATATGGCTCTGATGCAAGGCAGTGGCAAGGTAACAAACCAAACCTTTTAAGCAGTAGATGAGTTTTGGGTATTCTATTAAAGACCAGTGTACGAATGGTAGGCAAACATCAAAGCATTCTCATACGTAAGGAGTGGCAGCTAAGACCTAGTAACTAGTGATTAGTTACACATGCTGTCTGGTAACAAGTAGCCACACAGGAAGTGCTCAGATTTGTTTGTATTTGTCACTATATAGAGACTGATTAAAAAGGGAACTGAATGAGAGTTTTTTTAATTGGTTAGGTGATTCTTTTCCCCCTGTTTGTACTGTACAACGTAATAGTCCCAGAGAACTTCTAAGGTAGCAGCCTCTACCCAGAGGGCCCAAAGAAGCACGCTGTAGTTGATGGTGCAGGGATCCACATCTCAGGATTCCTCATGCTGAGTATGCCACAGTTCTCCCCCTCCACAAGAACCCTGACTTGTTCATATAGGGGTATACTGGAAAGAAAAAGAAGACAAAACACTTGCTGTGGTCGCATGCAGTGTGGTCATTAGTCAACCATCACTGAATACACCACCAGATGCCAGGGTACCTACTTAGCTTGAGTAGACCTGTGTTGCAGGTCTACTCAAAAGCTCACAATTTTATTTCCCTACCTGGTACTTCGTTCTTTTCTACATCTTGGAACTGTCCTAACAACTGTACAGCTTTGCTCACGAGTAAACTCAGGAAAAAGGTAGCATCATTATCAATATAATCTTCAGGTCCCAAAGTGCTATTAAAGTCAAAGTATGCTTCTCACTCATCTTCTGTGTCTTACACTTCTGCCATAAACATATTGGGAATGTCTCCATGACTCTTCCTCTCCAGCAGATCACCAGCCAACCCTTCTCTCTGCTCCAATCTAGTCACCCCAGTAAGCTTGACACTGAATCACCAGTATTCTTCCACGCAATTCCTGGGCCAATTCACTGCATCTGGAAGATGAGCAATGCCTGGCAAACAGATCCTTTAAGGGGACACTTCACCTTGTGACACTCATAAGCAATTAAAAAGTGTATCCTTGGAGGAGGGAGCTTGAATAGTCACACACGTCTTTACTGTCTGTACTGCAGTAGTAATTGTGGTCCCTGATCTTTACACACAACTGTCCTTGACAAGTGACTAACACAGTGCAGCACACACCAAAAAGCAATTTGGTCCTCCTGTCTTCCATGCAAAATACTTGTCAGCCTGAAACCTGATGTTCTCATTTGATACATTTACAGAGTTCTAACTTTTCCAACACTTACTGCTAATTGTCTCCGTGGCCACACACAGCCTACAAGCCACAGGCTACCCTGCATTCATTGTCAGGGAAGTAGTATTGCCAGCTCTGTCCTATGATAAAATTTATCACTACACCCTACAACACGTGAGATGATCTCTAGCTACTCAGCTGGAGGAGGACAGGAGAAGAGAATGACTCCTGCCTTTCTGTGGTAGAAAAGCAAAAGCTCTGCTGGTACCAGACTGTAGCTAAGGTATCTTGATTTCAGCTGTAACAGTTAATTTTTCTCCTTCCTAGTAGCTGGTGCAGTGCTGTGGCCTTAGTCTGAGAACAATGCTTATAACACACCGATGTTTTAGTTGTTAATAAGTAATGCTTACTCTGATCAAAGACTTTTCAGTCTCATGCTCTGCCAGGGAGGAGGGGCACAAGAAGCCAGGAGGGAGCAGAGACAGGACACCTGACCCAAAATGGCCAAAGGGGTATTCCATACCACAGCACGTCATGCCCAGTATATAAACTGGGGGGAGGTACACAGACGGCCAGATCGCTGCTGGAGTCGGGCTGGGTATCAGTCGGCAGGTGGTGAGCAATTGTGTTGTGCATCACTTGTGTTTATGTTGGGTTTTTTTCCTTTCCCCTTTTATGTTCTTTCCCCTTGTTATTTCCCTTATCATTATCATTTTTAGTAGTCGTAGCAGTAGTACTTTTGTATTATACTTTAGTTACTGGACTGTTCTTATCTCAACCCATAGGGTTTACATTCTTTTGATTCTCCCCCCCACCCCACCTGGAGGAGTAATGGGAGGGTGTGTGAGTGGCTGTGTGGTGCTGAGTTACCAGCTGGGCTTAAACCACGACATAAGGAAACCGAAGTAAGCATTCAGAAAAATTAAAAATGTATGCAGAGTGCTCTGTCCAGCAACACTTTTCTGAATATATTGTAGGAGCAGCAGTATACCTGGCACTGGTGTATTGCAAACTAAAGATTAGCACAGTTTTCCCTGTAGAATATTTTTTTTCACTCTTGAAATGCTCTGTCAGTTGCCATTTTAACAGATATTTTGGATTAAGAAACTCCTAAAGCTGAACAGAAGGCACCTTTATAGCTACTGGATTAACAACAGAAAAGCTACCAACTGCCTAATCTTGTTGACAGAGGATTTTCTCTGGTGTCCTTTGCACAAGTTGATTTTAGGATCTGGCATCTCTTTTTTAAGCCATTCCTAAATATATCACCTATTTTTATTATTCAAAAGAGCACTTCAACAACCAGCTAAACTGTAATCCTCACCACAAGAAAGATACCACAATTGTTGTTTTCATAATAAACATACCTACATGACTGCCACAAAAATTAATATTCCACATAGCATATAAACCAAAATGGCTTTATTTCTTAGGCCTGAATCCTTCAGTCCACTTGGCAAGCCACCAGACATAGTCAGAGGTGAGAGGGCTTGCCGAAGATGGCTTCAAGATTGTCTGTGCTGCATACTGTAAAAAGGCTTGTTTCCTCTGAAATAGTGTCTTTAAGTTTAAAAAGGCTACAAGAAGCAGAAAGAAAAGAAAGATTAAGGATATTTTTGAGTTGCCTATCAAGTTCTAGAGCTCAGCTATACAAATTCTTCTTTATGCTCTTTTATGAGACACCCCAGTAAGAAATACAGTAAAGACTTCGCATGCTTTTTTAAGTCAAACTATACTGGTAAATCCTCCTCATTTTAAAGGATTCATCTTCTATCAAATGGCCGGAGAGCACGGATCCCTTCATAAAATATGGGGGAAATTGTCATTGGTCAAAAACCACTGCTATCCAGAATTAAGCATACAGAGCTTAATTCTCTCCCATTAATGCTCTTAATGGTTTATACTCTTCAATGAGATGCACAACTGTTCATAAGAAAAAGAACTGTGACCCGAGCGTATGTGTCAATTTTGTACTTTTGACAGATAAAACTGGACTGCTGTGCTAGGTACTTGTGCATTCTGACAGAGGAAAGGGTGTGTGTATTGAGAACACAGAGGCCTTCCTGGACTTCTCTTAAGGACATAAACAAACATGTGCAACTGCATCCCATTTAAGTTAAGACGTTTGGCCTCAGACATCCAGCTCCTTTGTAAGTGACCATGCCTGTCAATATTTGACTAGCTTGAATACCAAGAGGAGAGGAAAATTAACCTGCATGTTTCTTAGGGTTCAAGGCTGCAAAGCAAAACTAAGAGCTTACCTGAAGGAACTTTCCCAGTGTGAGATCAGCCACAGAAATGGTACAGATTATAATGACAGGTTTGCTCACTACCACCATCAGATACTACAATTTATTTTTATAAACTTCAGACAGGATGCTGCAGGGTGTACTGCAAAAGATAACTCTAAGGCAGAAAGAGTTAAGCTCAATGAGGACAGCACAACCTGCTGGTCTGTTCAAACTCTCATGTTTTCTGTGATCACCCATCATAGAGTCTTCAGCTCCTACAGTGACTGTTTCAGATGGGCTAACCCTAACCCTAACAAGGTTGCAGAGGAGACAAGGGACTGCAAAGCTTCCTACCTGCCAGTGTTTTTACTACAATGAGGAGATGTAATGCAAATACTACCTGGATGCTAGCAAAAGGCACAGACCCAACCCACTTCTTTTATTTCTCAATAGGCACAGGCACTGATCATTCAAACTACCACTGAAACAGAACATGTCAGCTGATGGCTTAAAAGAGCTCTTCATGCTGCTGTCCACAGATCTGTCACATGCTCCTATCTTATTCTGGTCTGAAAGAAGCTTGCACTTCCACTTCCAACTTTTGCCTACACAATGCACAGTCTTGTTGGTTTAACACAAACAGCAGTTATTTTAATACCAGAGTTTCTGCAAACACTGGTGTGTCCTAGCCATTTGCTATTCGAGGGACTGCACTGCTACACAATTACAGCAGCTTTATTTTCCAGTGTCATGGCACCCCCAACAAAACACACGAGCTTTTCTTCAAACCAGTGCAAGCTGCTGCATGTCAATTTACTGCTTGATTCATTTTGACACAGTTATCTCCTTTTATAGCCTAAGGAGTATTTTAAATTTTTAACTAGCTTAACCTTTTAGTCAAGAGAATCTTCATTCTCTTTGTGCAGTGAGCAACCTGCAACAATGAAGCAGGGATCCCCCCACTGCCAGATTTCTAGTAGGAAAATCAAGTATGAATGTACAGAGTAAACCTTCACTGCTCAGAGCTGCTGCCAGCTAAGCAACAATATTCTAGCCTCTATCTGCATATGGAGATAGTTAGATGCCTGATTATAACTCACTGAATAACTCATCATACTAATTTGATGACATTATAATCTCACTGGTTATTTGGCTTGAACCAGCAAATCAAATGATCCATACCTACTTCGTCCCTGACACCATCTCCTAAAAGAGCTTTTATGGGGGTCTTTTTATGAAGCACACGAAGAGATTTGTTTGGACAGAGATGAGAATACAGTTTAACCATTTCTTTGTCTTTCAAGGACAAGTATGCACTTAACTACCTTTTTCTCTTTATATCATCTCCCACCCACAATACTTCCTAGCATACACTCTGCCCTACCATCCCTTCATTTAAGAACGTAACACTCATTTGTGAAAATACTATCTCTTCATCAAGGACAAGTGAGGTACAGAAAATTCTCATTTGAAAACACAGTTGTTCTGATTCACCAGAATTCTGTACAAGATTGACACCAGGCTACATCAGGAATAACAACAGGGAGTTTTGGTCTAACGCATCACATACGGCATGGAACAGAAGAAACTTCTCTGGAGGCTTTTCTTCTTCCTTCCCCAAATACCAGTTTCACAGATAAAATGATGCTGCAGACTGCCAGGCCTCAAATGTGTAGCTCCCTAATGACTGTGGTAGTAGAGAAGGGAAGAATTGTAGGCATTTTAAATAATGCTTGTATTATTTTTTCTACTAACAAAATGGATGAGATGACTTCTCTCTTCCAGGTTTACAAGAATATATCTTACTTACATCTCCTAGGGATCAACACAGCTTAAAATAAAACTCTTAATTATTTTCCTTTTATACTCAAGAATTTGTTTAAAAAAAAAAAAAAGCAAGCATCCAATACACAATTAAGAGGGTCATATGTCACTGTAGGTCCCTTTTTAATCACCGATTCAAAAGAAAGCTTATCTGTGTCCTTAATTCTCTTTCAAACAACAGACAGGAAAACTTCACATTTTGATAAGATATGACCTTTGTGAAGGAGTTTTAAAAAGCAAAGATCTGTAGGCATACCAGCTCCTAGATTTGAACCAATACTAATTTGAAGCTAACTAACTATTCATCCAGTTTTCTCAGGAGCTCATGACTGGAAAACTGATATGTATAGAGTTCACATAAATTATTCAGCACCATATACGGATCTCCATTTGCCTTGTCAGTAGTTCCTCGGTGCTCACATCAAAATGAGACACCTCCACCAACATTTTTCAACTACTTGTCTACAACTAACTTGTGTCCTGTTTCCAAAGCTGCTTTGACAGAAATAAATGCTGCTTAGCAGGATGTCTAATGAGAAAAGACTCATGACCACCTTTACAAAACATTGCTAGCAGAGACTTCCACCTCATGGAGAAGCAGTGGCACAATAGGTTAAGGTAGCAAACAGGAGAATCCCTGTTCTAATGGGAGCAGTCAGAATGGAGATATTTAGTCCTATTTGTTTCTTTTGATGGACATAAGCAACATGTACTAGGCAACATTAAGTTGTAAAATCCTTATCAGACACTGGAGAAAAAGGGGAAAAGACAAGTTCATATGCCAGTACTTGTCTGGTCATTTGTGCCCCCAGTGAAGAGATTCAAGGAAAAAAGTCTCTGTACAGCTACTGGTATTGCTATCACGGTAAGACTCTAAAGTGCTTGCTAAGATCAGCCTCAAGTTCTCCTCTATTTGCATTCTGGCTTTATAGCTTCTAAGGCCATGACTGACAGTTATCCTCTACAATCTAGTGATTAACCTTACCTTTGTCAGTCTGACTCCATCATATTACACATATCAGAAGACGAAGTGGTGTAAAAGTCACAGTACAACTTTCAGAACTAGAACATTTTCCACGCATGCTTGGGCCTTGCTCCACATTCCCTCTAGTATCTAGACTTGATCATGCAATCACCTCACCCTTACACAAACTATACAACAGAAATGCTCGGCAGAATGAAACCCTTGCCCTGATTGCACAGTAAGCAAACAAATTTGAGTTACATGAGGTTGCAGCAAGACATTACCTCACAAGAAGTCAGCCAATATGTGACCTAGTTTTTGGTCCAGGGGTTAAAAAGAAAAATCCTCGTCAAAAATATCTTGAACTGGCAGAGCAAGTTTATACCAGATCTGCACTTAGCTGTGGTAGAAGCATTTCTGATCTGCAGAAGCAGATCAAGCACTAAAGTCAGACCTCGTGTGTTATCACACAGTGGCCTAAGGATCTCAGAAGACAACACTGCATACAGGAGAAATGTACTCACCTCTTCAACTCAGCAATGAGCAAAGCTGTGCAGGGAACACCCAGAGTCATTAGTGAGATATTGTTGATGGCAGGCTTAATGAAGGCAAGGCAGGTAGTAACTCCAGACAGGACACCTACAGCAGCTTTAAATCGGCTCCTGAATAGGATTTTTTGGGGGACAAAATCTGCTTTTAATTCAAAACTTCTAATTACTAACCCCACAATTCTTAAAATTACGTTTGTAACAGGTTTCTAAATAAACACTTAGCCTTTGAATACTTAAACACCATCCTTAACCACTGCCTTAATTATTCAGATGAAAATACAGCTAACTTCCATAGGTCCACTTTTACGTACACCTTAGGCTATACAAAAGGTAGAAGGAAAGAGGGTTTCTCTTACTTTACTTTAGCTGCAACTTATGTAAGCTACTCATGTAAAGGTCTCCCTAGAATCAACAAGAACAAGCACTTCCAGAGGCAAGTCACCTCAACTGCAGACTCAGGAATTCTGGAAAAAATGGGCTGAGATCATAGAATCATAGAATGGTTTGGGCTGGAAAGGACCTTAAGATCATCTAGTTCCAACTCCTCTGCTATCGGCAGGGACACCTCACACTAGACCATGTCACCCAAGACTTCATCCAACCTGGCCTTGAACGCTGCCAGGGATGGAGTGGCAGCCTGCTCCAGTGCCTCACCACCCTCACTGTAAAGACTTCTTCCTTATATCTAACCTGAACTTCCTTTGTTTCAGTTTGAACCTGTTAACCCTTGTTCTGTGGCTACAGTCTCTAACAAAGAGCGCCTCTCCAGCATCCTGGAAGGCTGCTATGAGGTCTCCACGCAGCCTTCTCTTCTCCAGGCTACAAGCAATAGGAAGAAAATGGAGTAAGAAAAGGTAGTGGCAGCAGTGCTAAGGTTGGATGATAACTCAGTGCCATTATGTGCAGATTCAGATGTCAGCATACAAAGTTTCAAGAAACATGAAAATGTACATGTATGACTGTTACCTGTCATTCCGAAAAACTCTGGGCAGGTATCTCCTAGGGAACCACATGGCAAGAGCACACATCAGGACCCAGAGAATAGCCAGCTCATCCAGCATCTGGCCCAGGAAACTGAGGGTGGCATGAAAGTAAACAGATCCAATACCTGGAATAATCAATAAAAAAGGCAATATGAATAGTTGCAGCACTGTAGAGACCAAAACACACTGCTCATGTTCAGAATCTCATAGCAAATGGTGGATACCATTTGGCCTAGAAAAGATTAAAAAAAACCCAAACAAACCAAAAAAACCCCAACCAAAATACAAATTCCAACTTTCCAAAGATGGCAATCCAAATCATCAGCACCTTAGTAACAACAAAGCAAACACTTCACAAAAGCAGCAGCTAAAGATGCCAGCTTCTACTAAAAAAGTAGATGTATGTAAAGAAACATCCGGTAGTAAAGTTAAATGTAAAACTAATTAAGAAATAATAGCCAAATGCTGCTTCTGAATTTTCTCAATAGCACAAGAGTGGGTAAGACAAAGATCAAAAGCAGTATCTGATGACTACTTCACAACACAGGTTTACAGGTGGAAAATGTCAGACTGCCCCACAGGGCTCTGATGTAAAAGTTTGTAAGTTCCCTGTGCCTCCAGGAATGAAAAGAATCTCACAGCTACAAAACAGCTAAGCCTCTGGGCTTTCTCACTTAATGCAAAACCTGTTACTCTCTTCTGTTGTGCTGGTATTGCTAGCAAGAGCACTTTCAGCTCACATTTAAGCAACAACTGAGGAAAGAGTGTCAACACTACTGTAGAGTGTCCTGGCCCTGTGACAAGATTAAGTTCAGATATAAACAAAAGAAATTATGCAAAGAAGGATAGGAAGAAAGAGAACGAATGTCTAAGTTCCCACCAACCTCAAATAGCAAAAAGCATTTTCCTTTCAGAAACCAGGTTGCTTCAGCTCCAAGCAAGTACAACCAAACTACTCCATAGATGTCAGGATTGCTTTGTTTTGCAAAACAATCAAGCACAAGCAGGAAAAACTGATTTCCTCTCTCAGTTCATGCATGAACAGGCAAATGGAGACTAAGCAACTTACCAACCACAACTAGCAGAGTCCATATTAAATATATTCCACTGTTGAAGCAGGTCGCATATTGACGGAACAAGCACATACATATGGGTGGTAAAACAAAAAACAAGATGTTGCTTATCTAGGGAAAAAAATAAACAAAAGTTTCAAAATGGCAGAAAATAAACAAATCTTAAATATTCATAGGCTGCCTGAGACAATTATAGAAACATTGTGTCATCCAGTGAAGTCCCAGACCAACAAATTGGAGCTCTCAGTTTCTGCAAAAGATGAGCTGGTTTTGCAAAGCATCAACTTGTTTAGTCTCGTTAAACCTAGTAACAGCACAAAACTTTAAACAATGTAAAACTTTAAACAATGTAAAACTAGTGGCTAGTCACGTCATTAAATTATCTTTCAAATCTATTCCCAGAAGAATTTTCTTGGGAGTCTACATATACTCAAGACTGTTGCAATTCAGGAAGCTTACAAGAACAAGCAGCTGAGGAACAGGATGTCCTGACAAGTGACCTGTTCTCTCAGTGGCTGTTAAGCCTAGCATATAAAAAGCACTTTAAGTACTGGGTTAATCAAGCTTCGTGGAAGTTAATTCACTGAGCAATAGCTATTGTCTGGAAGCTGAAAAACAAAACCAAGCTAAAAGTTAGAATCCTTTTCTTGTGGGGTAGAGAGCCCAAAGCTGCAAAATTTTTTTCTCTTTGTTCTCCATTATAGAAACAACTGAATATGATTGAAAATTGGTGGTTATAAGAAGGTGAAAAGGCTGATAATTCAAACTACTGCTAGGGGCTTTAATTTAATAAGTAAAAGTTCAAAAAAAACCATGTTTCTCTTGCTAACCAACAACCTAAAGCATGGTTTTCTAGTTAAAGGCTGAAAACACTTTACTGGCCATTATCAGGAGTTGTCACTGCAGTCATCACTTGGTTCTCCCCAGAAGGAGCTGCCAGTGCTGAGGGCCAGCTGTGGCACTATACCTAGGCATTATGGAAAGGTTCTACTGCTGATTCACAACGGGACAGGATGAATTCACCAGCCCCAGCTTCCTCACCTTCCCCCACGTGGCCCAAGCACAAGAGAAAGTAATTCCCAGCAACATCCCTAAAGCGGATGTAGAAAACAACTCTGGGAAAGAGCACTCCTTTGAGACAAGTCCCCTCATTGCAGAGACTTACAAAATTTTCCTGACATTAACAAAAATCTGGTGGAGAAAGGATTCAAGAACAACACACAAAAAAGGCATTTGTTCATTCCCATACTGTTGTCCACCACTCAACATGGTCTGAGAACAGAGTTTATGATGATTAAAACAGACACATATATTTAACATTTGCAAGGCCCATCAAAGCATACTTCTAGGCTGGCATTCAAAATGACAGTAACTATAGAAGCAATTTCCCAACATCATCTACTTCACAACTGACACCTTCCCTCACACTAAAAGTACATCCTTAACAGGCAAGCTGTTTCATTCTGAAGTCTTGGCTTTAAGATTTCATTAAAATACTTACAAAGAGCCATCACCCACAGAGTTCATAGCTGCAAATACTATGCAAATCTCTGCCAGCAGCAGCCTGATAACAGCACACAGCCCAAGCAAAGACTTGCTAATGCAGAGGACTCCCTGCAGTCAGGCCAGAGAGCCTTCTCCTGATGAACTGTGCCTTCTGAACCAATGCAAGGGTTGAATCCTGATACTTATCAGCTCCAATGGCATGTTTGTCATGCAGGAATCCACCCTCATAAAGCAGAAGCGAAAAACCTGTGGGGGCACCAAGTGTAATAGACCAAGCACCTCTTCAGTAGGAATAAAAGGACAAATTACAGAAATCCTTCACCCCACCAAGGCAGGGAATTCTGCCTTTGTTGTTTACAAATTAAGATGGTGGAAAGTTGACAATATGGGCACATGGCAATGTCAGAGTGCAGGATACTGCACAATCCTGGGGAGGCAAGGTAAAAAACAAAGCATTATAAAGTAATATCCTATTCTAACATATTTTAAGAGGCAGATCAATTTCCTTAATTCATGTAAAACAACCTACACATTCAACCAAACAGGCTCACTTGTGCATCTTCCATTCACAAAAACCTCACCAATTCCATGCAGCAGAGACCGTCAGCAACACTGGTAACACAGCCATGGGCCAGGACCCCAGAGTGCAATGTGCCGACAGAAGCACAGAATGGGAGGGATCCCCTCACCTCCAAATAGGTAGGAAGCATACACAGTGACTGACAGCAGGGATGATGGAATATGAACAAGTCCTCTGAGAACCTGGGAGTGCTCTACACATTTTAGGCTATTAGACACTGTTAGGCCAAAGGGTGGTGTTAAGGGGGAAAAAATAGATGGTTATAAACAAAGTGGTGTGGAAAAAACCTCTCCATCTCTGCAGCTAGAACTGACCAACAAAGAAATCAGACCAGGTAATTGCAGTCTATATAAATTTGGCTAGAAAGTCCTTATTCTGCCTAGTAACAAGATGACAAAGAAAACACACCTACTTATCATACCTGCAGCAATGCAGGTTTATACTAGTCATTACACACTAGGGAGCAGTTCTGTCCTACATTAGTGCTCTTCTGGCACTGAACTTCTGTTCGTGCTAAGGTCCTGCCTGCAAATGCAAGAAAACCCTTGCAACCTGGATTTGGCCATAACTTGTAATCTTAGCAATGGCCACCAGGAAGATTTCCTAGCATTGTACACGTTGAAATAACTTTAGTACTGAAATTCTTTTCTATTAAGTTTACAAAAATTGTGATAATTTGGTATCTCTTCCATGCAATACTTAGTTCCACAAACATTATTTTCCACAAGCTATATTCAAATCAAGACTCTGGAACATTTTCTGAAACACTTTGCTGATGTTCTCTTAGTTCCAAGTTCGGTGTCAATTAGATCTCTGTTAGAACTGACCTGCTGGTTTTCACTCACTGATACCAGCCCGGCTCCCTGCAAGGACACACACCCTTAGATATACCACAACTAACACCACCCTTTCTAAGCAAGTGAGGCATCTATCCATTTGGCTTTGTTTTCATGCTGCATGTGCGATTTTTTTACATAATATACAATTAGACTGCATGGTTTCATAATGTATAATTCAAATGATGATACAGTTAAGATTACTGCAACAGTAACAGGAATGCAGAGAATTTTCTTTGGCATCTGCAAAAGACAGGGATTAAAAGTTACTGTTCTGGAAAAAAGGCGAGCGGCTCATCAACAGTCCATCCTCTGGCTTCATACAATACTGGACCTTTAGTTTTAATTTCCAAGTACTTAATTGTATGAAAGGAATATAGGACATGAGCCACAGAGGGAATACCAGAGGCTTCCTCAGACCACTACCACATAAGTTTACCCACATCTGGCCATAGTCCTGACAGAGGATGTTTCATGCAGTCCTTCCAAAGCTCAAGCATTCTTCGCTATCTGGTATGCCCCCCAGACAGCAGCTGCAGCATTCAACCACCATAGCAACACTTATTGCACTAACTCTTTGTGAGGAAAAAGTAAAAATGGATTAAGTAGCTCTCGGTGAGTTCACCAGGTTTGTATCTTTTATATTCTGATCCATTTTATATTTATATATTGCTTACACTAAAAACCTTCCATAGTAAAAAAGATGATGTAGAGAAAGTACAAGCATTCTTTTACACTTTTAAGACTATTCGATAACTTTTCAAAACTATGTAAACTTTTAACATACCACTAGGGGACAAAAGTTGAGGAATAAAACCACTGGCAATTCCCTCTTTAAATGGAAATCTGCCAAGAGATATGTATGACATGCACAACTGAATGCCACATACTGAACTGCAAAGTACTAACTTTGTTAACGACAGGAAAAAAAAGAAGTTACTGTTTGCAGATGTTTAAAACACAAACAGCAGCTTTTTTTTGTAAATAACCATGCACAGGGTAAATTCCTTTTGCTCATATGGGGGCATTTGTTTATCCTCTTGAGTAAGGTTACACTGCATCAGGACACATCACTCATTTCAGGAGGAAAAAAACAAACAAACAACAACCCAGTTTTCTTGTAACTGTTTCTTTAATTTGAATTACAAAGTACTTGGTGGCCTTCTTCCTGAATGTGTGTAAGATCTGAACACAAAATCACATCCTTCTAGCCCATGTATGTTTTAAGACATTAGTCTGATCAATTTGTACAAAACCTCTGGACAGATATTCTCCTACTGATTTAACCCTGTCGAGCACTTTGGTTTGTTTTTTAACTATTTAACTATTTAAATATTAACTAAATAGAGATAAATTTAGGTGTAACATATGAAGCTTGAGTCCCATCAGAATAAATTTACGATTAAAAAAAAAAAAAAACAAAACCAAAAACAACCCAACCCAAAATCAGAAAATTTTCAGATAGTGTTCCAGTTTTGTGCTTACAGGAATATTGAATGAAACCGGCACTACATCTCTGACTTTGTCTATGACACTTTAAAATGCAGATTAGCAAGGTTTTAATCTACAGCTTAAAGACTCAGATGCCACATCCTGGTCTGCTGAAGAGTCCTTCCTGAAACTTCAAGAGGGGTCTAAGTCAGAGTCAGACCTGAACCATCTAAGAAGTAATAAAATTTAGACTTCACTTAGGGCACCTCTTAGAGTAGAGCCAAAACCTCCCAACTGTCCTGTGAACATCTGGCTTTTTGGGGGCATAGGTGAACAATGCCATCAATCCACTGTGAGTCACTGTCTTAATTTTCAGAAGTTGCTAACACAGAAGCCAAACCTTACAATGACTTGTTACTACTGAAGAAAGGCTAAACACGACTACCCTCAACAAAGCCTCTCTTTC
>NW_009935945.1:30206-31517 GCF_000696875.1 Nestor notabilis
CTTTCAGTGGACAATTTACCAATTCATACACAGCTGCCACAATACAGTGGGATTCAGGGAAAAAGTTTTGCTGTGTCTCTGTTAACCTGTATGGAATCTCAGTTATTCATTCAGATATACCTCTATGTCCTAGTGTTTTGCAAGCTTCTGTACCACTGCTGATCAGCTCAGTACAGTCAGAAGGATACCCTGCATAGCTGGCTCCAAAACACATTTGCTGTTTTAAAGAAACTTGTTTATCCTGACCTTTTCCTCCCTTTGTTTTTGATTCTTTCACCGTGACATCAGACACAAAAAAAGCAGGCAGTTTCTCCCATACACCCTCAAAGTTCTCCAATGGCACAGACCAGCCACCACCCAGACGACTTTGGTAGCAAACTACAAGAAAAAAACAACATGTTAGCAATGTACATGTTGCACCATGGAATTACTTGCTCTGTATGTGCAGCACCCCTCACAGTAAACACTCAAGTAAGTGAAGCCAGACACCTTTCTTCCACTGATGTTAGTAGTTGAAGAAACAGCTTGAAAGGGAAAAACAGCTCAGGACGGAATTTGGGAGAAAAGAAAATAAAATACCATTTTAAAGTACAAAAGAGGCAAAGCAGGAGCCCCAGCTCCTCATTTATGCACACATCACACACTATAGAACAGAGAATAGACTGGACATTTGCAAGGTCTGCTCCCGTACATGTGTTTTTCATGGAAAGGCAAACTACCAGAAAGTCCAATGCATTATCTCACTCTGGTCAATCTATCTGTCATTGCAATCCCTTACATCAACAGGATGTAAGAAGTATTGCTCCCCTTCCAAGATGTGTAGTACAGGGCAGTCCAGCTCTGTTACTGGGATATGTTTTCACAAGTTCTCACCGTCAGCTGAGAAGTACTGGTGTGGCATGAGGGCTCATGAATGAACCATGACTTGCTGGAAGAACATTTGTCCTTTTCCCTCTCCTTCTTTTCTTCAGCTGCTTTCTTAAACAGCTATCTCTTCTTCTCTCAAAAGTACATTGCTGACTTCACCCTGCAACCTCAGGGCAAGCTCTGCCTTCTTTGAGCCAAAGCTACCTGGATGAACCCCAGTTTTGCCTCCAAACACTAGGTGTTTTCTTTCTTGACCCACCTCCACCCTGCACGCTGTCAAGCAGTCAAGCGGCTGACACCTGTGCAAGCGGGTACCGGACGCCGGCAATCCAGTACCAGAAGTTCTGCACTTGGGCGCCGCAAGGGCCTGCTGCACGCTATTTACCGAACAGCTTGTCATGAGCCGTCTCTAAACCTCCCGAATTTATGCCTACAACACCAAAC
>NW_009935946.1:0-16861 GCF_000696875.1 Nestor notabilis
AGGAGTGCCTGGTACAAACGGGGTAGGGTTGTGTGAGCCAGCGGGCCTTTCGTTTGTGACTACGGCCACTGCCTTATCTCTGTTTTTCTGGTCTCCTGCTTCTGTCGTGTTTGAGCTTTAAAATATGCCTGCTTAGGTGAGCGTGGGGTGGGACACGGGCAGAACAATGTCTGCGGCGCTCAGATCTATCTTTGACTCTAGCATGGATGAGTTTGTGATGCTGTCAGATAGCCTAGTTGTTTGTCTTATCTTGTAGGCATGTTGTGGCTTTCTTGGTTTGGGAGACAGATTCATAGCAGTTACATCCAGGCTAGAGAGCAAAGTGGGTATCTGGTGTCTTTTGGGGGAGATAAGTTCCAGAAGTAATGAAAATCAACTAAAACTCTACTTGCTGTCTTTAGGAGCAGTTCATGCGTGATGAAGTCATTGCAGAACCACTGACAAACAAGGAATTGATAAAGTGCTGATGGACACATCATGAACTGTTACTGCTTTAGCATAAGAAAGTACAGGAATGGCAACTTCGGAAAGAGACATGGTCCTGCTCCGCGAAGTGCTCGCTGCTGTGAGATACAAGTGCAATAACTGGCTCTCTTCCTAATTGGAATAAGAATTTGCTGGGACATAAAGCACATGAATGGTTTTTGTTCAAAAGGGGTTTACATTTTAAAATTACATGAGTTGCCATATGTGTTCCGGAAGACTTGAGGATTGTGATTGAATTAGGACAGCAAATCAATATTTAGAAGTGTGTGGGGTTGTGAAATTACAACATTTGTCTAGCAGTGGCTTCTTAGCCTGTGGAGGAAAGAAGGCTTTGTGTGGGCATATACCAGTGTGAAATGGCACAGAGCTGAAAGCCTGGGAGACAAAATTTAGAAGTCCATGGGATGTGATGCCATACAGAATTACCGCTTTGACACAGCGTGGTGTCACCCAGGATGTGGGCTCTTACTGGAACTCAAAGTGGACTGTAATTTACCCATATTTTCTCAACAACTTTGTGATTTGACTGTCACAGCAAATATAAATGGGACTGCAGTTCTTTGTGCCGTTTGTAGTAGTGCATTTCCTAAATTCCTTTGTGAGTTGCTGTGATCTCCTGGGTGGGAGGTGCACCCACTTCACTTAAGTGATAGAAAGGAATTTTTTAGGGTAAAAAAGAGTTGGAAGAATATACTCCAAAATACATTGGCACCAAGACTACTTCAAGCCACTGCATTTAAATATTTATTTAAAACTACAGTCATTCATGTGTTGTAGTAGGATTTGACATCTGTGAAGTTAAATTTGGGGAAAAATACTTGTGCAGATTTATATAGTTATTTTTGCTCCAGGCACTAAATATAAGCAAGTCTTACTGATTTCTTGTATTTAACTATTTTTGTTCTTTCAACGTTCTGTGAATGTTGAAGATGAACAGTCTTAACTATTTTTGTTTTTTTTTAAAAGAGGGGGAAGAAAATAAAGAAAGAAAACTACACCTTTCAGGTAGAAGTGCACAACCCAAAGTGTTTTCATGCTTAAACCACGAGGTGGCACTCACGTTACTTTGGTACCTGTGCTTCAAAAAACCACAAACGACTGTGGTACTCTGGTTAGCTCTCTCTTATCAAATACTTATTTTATTTAAATAAAGATATTTAAGACTCCACCAGCGGTTGTAATGAGCCATTGCTTATTGTGTTTGTGCACCAGCCACTGTGATTTCCAGAGGTGTCGAGTTGCTGCTGTGGTAATGATTCAAGGATTCTGTGATACTGGCATTTCTTCAGGTTAGTTAATAAAGTGTTTCAGCCTATTCATAGATGCTATAAAGCAAATTTAGAGGAACCCTATTTAATTTCTATTCACATTTCTGTTGCATGAATATATTAAGGACTTTTGCGTAAGTATTGTACATAAAACTGAATAAGTTTCAAATGAGACATCAGGGAGCGTCTACTCTGACGTAACTACATCCAAATAAATTGCAAGGTGTAGCATCTCTAAAGGTGCATACATTTTACAGAAGTAATTTGACTGAATGGAATGTTTATAATGAGGTAAGACACTGTCATAAAGACTCTTATGAAACTTGCGTAGAGATTTATTTATACTCCATAAGGCTGAATTCCCACCTGGTTATAAAAAGTGTTTATCAATTGAATTTTACTTGGCATGTGGTAATACAAGCTTTGAAGTGATTCTCTGTAGCGTTCCCCCCTCATCTAAAATACAAGTAGTGGCTTTTTAAACAGTAATTTTAGCAGAATTAATTACTTCATAACATCAGTTGGGACTGTCAGTGCTTGAGGTTTCACGATAAGCATACTCTTACCAAGTATGAGTAGAATCCAAGTTGTATAGTGCGATTTATATGCACATTAAAATTATTTGATTGCATAGTATGTATCAAAGCTTTAATAAGTATGCATTATGTTTGCTTTTCTGGAGCCTTTTTACAGCATATCAACAGAAAAGTGTTGTGGCTGATGCTGTTAGGAAAGGATGTAGCCACATCTGCCCACATAAATTGCTCCCAACTCAGTCTCATTGCAGCATCTTGAGAATCTCCAGAAGTAGTTGCTGTCCCCCTGCAAAAAAGGAGGCAAAACAAGGGTGGATGTCATGTATCTCTCTTCTTGTTACTCTTTGGGAATCCAAGAGAGATGTTTAAAAACTGTTAAGCTGTTTTGTTGCTTTCCCCTCTGCTCTGCAGAGAGAAGCGGAATTCTGTAGCAACAGAGTTCGTGAGAGCTCAGTGATGCTAAAGCCAAAGAGCTGCCCACTTTTGTCTTTTGTTAACTTGTGAGAAGCTTTTGACTCCAGTGACTGCAGTCAGCTTTATAAAAAATTCCATACTGTATAATTCCAAAACACCAGTCAGGGCAATCCGAGGAACTCATCAGAAATGTTCCTCTTCTGGAATTCAGTCATGACGGTTCCTCACAGCACCACAGGCAGCATGCAGGCCCTTTATGCATTACTTGTGTATTGCATGTTCTTAGAGACTAATGGTTCACTTGTTTTCTAAAAAGGCAACTGTGTAGGACACAAAGAAGTCTTTTGCTTGCTGTTTGTATCTGGCAAGCAGGTTGATTGATTATGTATTTGATTAGGTCCTTGACTCTGCACAGAGGAGTCTAGTGTGATGAAAACAACATCACATGAACATTAATGGAGTAAGTCGTATTTACTAGAGATTAGAGAGAACAACTTATGATCAATTTCAGATACTTAAGCCAATGCTGTTAAACAGCACTAAACTCCCAGATAATTTTGAAAACAAGTAATAAACTGGCAATGATTTCATGGGAAGAAATGGAATTTGCTCTTCATTAAAGAGGCTCTGCTTCTCTGAGCAATCAGATTCTTTGCATTTCAAAGAAACTTGCTGAGAAGGTCATGTACTTTTGTCTCATTGTGTCTGTGTGTCAGAGGCATACATGATTAGTCTTGAATAGTTGCTCTAGAAATCATGACAGACCCTGGACCTCCAAGAGCTGAGGTCATGAGGCCACCAACCTCAGATGTGGCACTTGTTCCATTTGTCTGTATGCTAGGGAAGTCATAATGTTCTGAAGGACTCTGATGTAAATACCTTGACAGTTCTTTCCTCCATCACCACTTTTAATTTTGATTCTCAGCACCAATCAAAAAAAAGATGTCCTTTGAGGAACATGTAATCTATAATCCGTGTAATACAGATCATTACATAGATTACCGAGTCTGTTCACCAAGGAGCAGATACTGATTGATTTCAAATAAACCATCAAGATTACAGTTAAGAAAGTGAACTGACAACTACGTATTGTCACTTAAGAAAAACAGTTTCCACGTTTCCATCTCTCCTCTATTTCAGTTTGATGTTCAGATCAGGCTAACTGTAGGGACAGGTACTTGTTACACTGAAAACTTTCTGAAATGTTTTTACAAACAGGAGTTATGAAGATACTTAGTGTAGTAACGAATGTTTGCTGTGGTTTTGTCCCAGTATAGTTGCTTGTGGATTGCTTTCTCTTTATAGTGAGCTAGGTCATAGCTTTGGTTCTGCTTCATGGTGACTTAAAAAGCTGATTTCTTAATGTCTCTCCGTAGTAGCTGTGGCATGGAGGAGACAGGGAGGCTCCTGTGTAATGTTGAAGGTGCTGGGCTCATCAGCTCTGAAACTTGTCAAACCTTACGAGTGACAGAGGCAACGACTGACAGCCTCTGTGCTGAGCTGGAAAGCGGCTGTCAATGTCACCTGCAGCCTGGGAGGAAGTGGGTCAGAAGGGACTAGCTGAAAGGGTGAAAGCTTAAGTGACCTGTCAGCACTCTTTCTCACCCCTTGCCATCACCGTTTCGATCTGTTTGCATACCAGGTCGCCTCTCCAGAATTCTTGGCAGCTCACCAGTCCACGCAGGCTTCCTGTCACATGGGATATCACTGCCGTGCTGCTTACCCAGCTGCTGGGCACAGCCACCCAGGAGAAGCTCACTCTGAAGGCTCGGGGTGCACCAAGGTCAGCAGCAGTGCTGCCCCAGCCAGCAGTGCCATCGTCCAGCCGAGCAGGCAGTCACCGTAGCTACTGTAAGAATCGTCTCTCTAAAACAACCCAACTGGTATTTTCTGCATTAGCTTATGTGCTGCAACATGCAAATCTGGCCCTTTAACCAGGTGAAGCAGAAAGTGGGGCTCTCAGAGTGCTCTTCCTCTGAGTTTTATTTTTTTTTCTTGAGACAAAAGCTTTATCACAGTGTCCACCAGCATGCTCTGAGGCAGAAGTAGTCCTCCGAGTCCTTTCTCTTCACTTCCAATGTTTGCCCTCATTTTTGGTGTTCTTTGGGGAGGGGAAATGCTCTGCTGGGTATATGGAGATCTAAGGGAATAATTTGAAATATATGTGATACTGCTGTTGGCAGCTGTGTAATTGAGAAGGAAACTTTTGGGACCCCCAGGTAACAGGTCATGCTGTGAAACATTTCTGAAGGAAGCAATCGCACTAACTCATGAGTATTATGATCTTATGCCATGATTTAATTTGCATTCACAGAGTAGTAATAACTTAGTGAGTATTTGCTCCATATATATGTAGTTACTTAAGCATCTTTTGTGTTTGCTTTCTTCCATATTTTCAGTTGTTGTGATTAATGCAGAGTTTTTCCCCAGTCACTTCCCTGACAGATTTTCAGTCAGCTCATTGATGTTGCTGAAACCAAGCTTTCAAAATTTATGAGTTGGGCCCCTGAAGATCCCAAGTTTGTCTTAAAGTAGTAGTATTAAAAAGGTATTCGAAATGTAGTATTTCATACTGAAGCTTTTGGGGATTGTGTTTTCATTTTGCTACCAAGATTTTCTTTTCTGTTACAGTAGCTACGGTGGTCATTTTTTACTTTTAAGTCAAAGCCAAGATCCTTATTGTGTTGTCTGAATGCTGAAGCTGTTGCTGTAGGAAATGATCCAACTATCACAAGACTCAGGGTAAAACCGACAGGAGCTGGCAATACACTGGCCCGTAAGTCACTCCTTCAGTGCCCTCTTTGAGCTCTTTCTGCTCCATAGTAAATGTTTTTACTTTGGTCTCAGTTGTAGTTGGAAAACAGCTTTTCCGACACACTTGTATTTTCAAGTGAAAGTTATGCCAGTTCACCTGAACACTAAATAGCTGCAACATTCTGAGCATGATCTTTGGTGTGTAGTCCTATGGTGTTTAGGAGTTTCTGGTACAATCTTAGGAAGAATAAGTATTTTACATCCCCTAGGAAAAATCGGATTTTTCAAGGGAGGTCGTTTGTGGTTTTACTTATTATTTAATCCATTGAGATAGATACTGCATAACAGTTCTCATTTCTGCCTGTCTCTGATCATAGGCCCATCGCTGCTTCTTTCTGTGGAGATCACGTACCTATGCAAAGCCAGTGTAAATATTGTCTGGTATTTATTCTGTCTTTCAGACAATAACAAGACTGGTGAGCTCCAGCAGAGCTTTGTGTACTGCAGCTTAAATGTATCATTTTGTATCATACCGTAACAGAGAACTGATTTTGTAGCTTGTAACAGATTTTAAGATTAATGTCCTGTCATGGCTTAAATAAAGGAAAAAGTAGATAAAAGTATGAACCCTACCTTATCCTACCTTTTCTCTCATTGTGGTAGAATACCTTTGACTTCTGTTATGCAGAGGCTTCTGTGACCCACCCTGTGCAGTGCAGAGGTATTACCATGTTGGTGGATTCTGGTGTACATTCCTTAGCTTGATAAGGAGAACCGGACTTTGAATTTAGATACAGAAACAGTCAGGAGACAGAGATACAGACAAACCAACTCTTAAAATGCCATTTCAGAGCCAGTAAAGAAAGCTGCTGTCCTAAAGGCTGAGATGAGCTGTGGCAGCAAAACAGGTAACTCCATCAGAGCCGAACTGACTGTCCCAGGGCAGACCAAGGGCCTCCTTGGTCCCATTCCAGCACCAGTGCTGCCCTGCAGCTGATGGATAGATTTTCTAATACTGGCCTGGGTAAGGGTAGGGGGACAAAGTCTAATCCTGAATAAATCATGAGTGATGAATGGGATAGAGTGTAGAATTCTTGCTATTCCTTTTGAAGAAGGGGTTAATTGTAACTCACAGTCTCTCTCCTCATGCAGAACTACTCAAGATAAAGCTATTTCTTGGAAGAATACCCTTAGGAAGTCAGTGACCTAGAATGAGTTTGGCATAGAGTTGCCTTTTAGCCTTAACTGTGATATTCGCTGCTGCACTTTTCATACACAAATGGTTTTTGACAGGCTTTGCAAACAGCCCGGGGTCATAGCCTACAAGATTTCCTTGGGCAAGTAAAAGCTGTGGAGTGAGAAACTTAATCCATTTCTTGTTGAGACAAACGGCAAAATTCCCAGGCTCTGGGATGGTGCACAGTGGAACACTGGTGGGCAAATGCAACCCCTCATAGGACTGTGAAAAGGACATGGCAAGCAGCAAAGCATGCTCCCTTCCCGAATGGTTCATGAAGTTTAAGCAGTCCTTTGAACTGGAACCAAGACTGTGTTTTTAATATCCCTTGACATAAGGCCCAGGGGAGAGCAGGTGACTGTACACCAAGCTGACATCCTGCCTTGGGCATCAAAATACGTTTCTGTGGCCCCTGCTCCTCCGCTGCAAGCTGTGTAGCAAGGTAGGGATGTGGTTTTGCTGTGGAACCAAGGGGAGCAGCACAGGGGGCTGATGCCTGAGCACTTCCTGTGGGATTTGCTCTACGTGCACTGGCAGCGCTTGGTGGTGGGGCAGCCTGGGAGGATGTGCTGGTTCAGGGCCCACCTCCTCCTGCTTCTGAGAAGAAAGGGTTTTCTCCCCACCCCAGCTGTTGGGTCAGGCATTAATCTGAGAACTTGTTTCTTGCTCAGTAAACCTAACAATTAACCTAGGGGCTAGGGCTGCATGCTTATCCCCTGTACATACAGCAAGTGAGGGATGATGTATAGAAGATACACACTGGAAGAATTTAATGTAGTCCCTGCAGAACACTCTGATCCTTGCAAATCCTTTTGTCTTTTTTTCCTTGATAGTTTTTTCAAGTCTGGGATTTTTACAACTGAAGGAGAATTCAAATAAATCAGCAACCGGAGAAAATGCCAAACAACCGCAGTCAGACTTTCTCAGTGTTTGAAACTAACAGACCCCCTTCTCAAGATCTTATGCCTAACAGGATTTGATTGCACTTTCTCAGCCAGAGAATTTCTGTCAGTACCTCTGCCAAATGCACGGTCTCTCGGAGGGAGGATTTGATAGCGATCCAGGTTAAGCCAGCCTCTTCATTCAGAGACAATGACTGCCAGCCCCACACAGGCTGCAGAGGGGCCACCCAAATGTTGAGTTTCCACTGAGGAAGGCCAAGTTCCCCATACTCCTTTTATTTTTGCAACCCTAGCAGGGCCGTGTCCTTGGTTTCTTTCCATGCCAAATAAAGCGTCTGCACATTTTGTCTAGTTCAGTTTTATACCGTCGAGGCCTTTATTCCAGGAGCACCTGCAAAAATAGAAGTCTGAAGAGAGAGATGCATTTCTGACAGGTTAATCAACCCAAGGAGTAAGAAATTATTGTGCTAGATCTGTAAACACATCTGCAGGTTGCCTTGCAAGGGCAACTTGTGAAGATTAAACTGGCTGGGGATGCTCTGAGCCCTTGGCATAGAGCACGCGGAGAGTCATGGCTAATCTAAAGTGCTCCAAGCTAGATCCTGCCATCCAGCACAGCCGTGTAAATCTGGAGTAACTCAGGCTGCTTTGGGGACATTACATCAGATCCGCTTCACCCAACAGAAGGGCAAAATTTAAATGAATTACCCATGAACAGAGAATAAAGGACATGTTCAGTAAATAATAGATTTCTGGTGTTTCTGCCCTTCATGACTCTCTCTCATAAATATTTCAGACTCTGTCTGATTTCTGTTTCACTGTGTCAGCCAAAAGACCAGACTGGGCAAGTGCATTTTGGTGTCATTCGCATCAGGGGTTGCCATGGCTCAGGGTGAGGCAGAACCACAGACAAAACCCTGATTTCTTAAGAGCATGACACTGTCCTCACGAGAGCTGTGTTTGAAGTGCCAAGGGCTCATTCCATAACTGCTCTTGGTTATTGTCTCACTGAACTGAAAAATAGTTAGACAGGGGAAGCAATTTTAAATTAATAGAAATCAGTTTGCTCAAAAGTGTCAGCTGAAGCATTTCAGTATTTATGAGATTTCATTCTGAAGAAGTCAATATAAAATACCACAGTGTGTCTCACCCTGCACAATCCCTCCATGCAGGCTGGCGCTTGACAGCAATCTATGAGTAGGTTTTGTTCCTCCAAAACTTAATTTTTCGGGAGACTATCCAGTGAGTAATGAGTCTGATTTCTCTTTTTTGTACATTACTACTGGATTCTTTCTATTCACTTACTTTGGTCAGCAGCAATACAATCTCTTTTAAAATACCCTCCAGAGACCTGATAAGACTCAGCCTACATCACCATCAACTTGCTTCCTGAGGTCAGGCTGTTCACGCCAAACACACCCCTGCTGTGTCACACACACTCTTGATGCTCCCAGCCAGTTGTCCAACACTTAACTGAGAAGCAAAATGCCTCAGTGAGATTTGAAGAGCTACATCCATGCCTGAAAGCACAATGACTGTTAAGAAACATCCTTTTCAGAAAATCTGAAACCACTCAGTTTTAATATTCTGCTTTCTTATTGAGTTGACTGTTGTATTTTAAACCTGTCAGATGTGTTTTATCAATGTGAAATACTGTTTACTTTTGCTCATTCTTGCACTATCCAGATCTTTACCATGCAGACTCTTCAGTATTTTCCCCCAGATTTAGCATATTGTAATTGATTGCTTATGACGGCCACGAAATGACAATTCCAAGACTGTCCACAGTTCACAATATAGATGTTTTTCTGGTGGAAATTCCATCCTTTTTTTCGTGATAGCCAGTCCAGCAGAAAGCTCGGTGAGATGAGCCTCTCCAATAGGGCAGGGAGGAAACCTCAGGATAGAGCTGCATTTCTGACATGGCCAGGCAGAAAAAGAGAAATCCTGGTCTCGGTAGATCAAATGACCACCTGCACATTCTCACAGTCTGAGAAATAACCTCTGTCCTTCCACTTACGCTGTTATTTGCTCTCCTGTGTTCTCCATTAGGGTTGTCTTTCTTTTGCCAAAAAGAAGGAGAAAGGATACGTCTCTCCTATGTTCTTGCTGGCAGTAGATGTTGTCCGCATTTAGGGCTTTTATTAATTTTACTATTTATTTTGCAGGTGTGCTTTCAACGATTTTAATAATGTAATCACACTGATGAGACCTATAAAGGAGCATGTATAAATTGCTCTTGCCCTTTTTGCAGCGTAATGTTCTCCTCGGTTCAGAGGGGGAAATCGGTGGCCTGGCAGAACTAGATCCACACAGGCTGTGTGGGGTTAATGGTACCAGCACTGCTGGAATGATCTGGCTAAGGGCTGCAGATAAGAAACAACCATGTTTTGTTGTCAGTGGTCAGAATGGGGGTTGTCTGGAGGGACAGAATTCCATGGTATGCACTACATTTCCAATGCTCACCATGACAAGAGTATTCCTATTGAGAAACAGAAAATTAGGGGTTAAACCTGTCATCTACAGAGTCACCTTGAAACCCCATAATGAAAGATCAGTAGTTGAGGGTAGCTGTTTGCTAAAAAGATAACTGACGGGCATAAAACAGTAGCTATAAGTGTATTTTATGTCTTGGATATATTTTCCTGGCTGACTTTAGTCTTTCATTGAGTTATGCAGTAGCAGCCCTGGATTTGGACAACCTGTGCTCAGAATAATAGTAGGGTGTTTTTTGGGTAACAGAGGGGAGAAAGGATAGTGCCTTTTGAAATCAGTGCACCATGACTTTCCTTGGTTAGCACGAAAGCATAGTACACTTCACAAATGGAGAGGCCCATTTCAGTTTATTCTTTTGCCATATCCTGTACAAGAAGGAAGAAGATGAAATAACTCTTCCTGGAGAAAATCCAAAATGTTAATTAAAGAAATGGCACTTCGACATTCACTCCCTACAGGCTGGAGTTCATGGCCATACCGGCATTTCGTGTCTTGCTTTCATGTTAAGAGCTTTCCAAGGGGATCTTTTCTAGAAGCGCCTTTTTAATTCTGCCACTAGAGGTCCTAAAAATAATGAGGAAAGGAGGCACAGAAATTAAGGAAAGGAGGCACAACAGACACGTCTATGGCACTAGAGCATTCTCGCAAGGTGGACCTGAGTGTCAGGTCACTGTCAGCTGACAGCGTGGGTTAGTGCTAGGCAAACCAGAGGAATAGCATCTGACCATTGGACCCAAAAGATCAGCTTTGTCTCTGACCCAGAGTGATTTTCATGTGTTCCTGCCATGTCCTAGAGGAGCGGGAGGTGGGCTTTGCTTACACTTGGGTGATGCTCAGCTCATTTGTCCTGCCACCCAAGTTAGAGCAGGGAGGGCTGAGCTACGGATGATGGCTTCGAGGTTGCTTGAATCTATCTGACAAGTGAAATGCGAGGGGCAACCAAGAATTAAACGAACACCACGATACTAAACAGCAAGGCAGCTGCTGAAACAGCTTGGAGGGCTTGCTTCTGGGTCCTTGATCCCCAGCCTCCTGCTTTGTCCTTTCCCCTCCAGAGCTGCTTTTGTAGGTAGGGAGAGATGAAAAATTAACCCCACGTGCCAAGGAGAGCAAAGAGAGAGGAAATGGCCTGAATGCATGAACATTTAGAGAAAAGCTTTCCCTGCCAGGTATGCCATTAGGAGCCAGTACTTGCAACACAAACCTGGGGCTGCTGCTGTTGTAGCCCTGTTGCGTTGTTGTACGGTGCTGCGGTGCTGTAAAAACAAACATACCTGGGAATTGAAATTAAGTTCAGCTTCTCCCATTGGCCACTTTTCTCTGTTCTTTCCCTCTGGTAAAATTGAATATTGATTTTCCTCATTCTGCTGAGTCTGCAGTCTTTGCTAGCATGGAATTGTTCTAAACACGTTCACTAAAGCTGGCAAAGAAAATTCCAGTGAAACGATTTCTTACCAAAATCTGCCACCTTGTTGAAAGCAATACCTCAGGTATCCCAGAGGAAAACATTCTTTCTTACAATGGGGTGACAAGGAAGCAGAGCCCAGCACCTTGCCATGGGCAGCCTGGCCTGGGGACCTTTCTTATCATGACTCTGGTGAGCATCCCAGCTCTGTTTCAGAAAGCAGAGGAAACACTTGGTCTTGTTCCACGCTGAAACCAAACTGAACTCAGAAACCCTGGAAATTCTGCAGAATGGAATTACTACCCTCTGCCAAGCCTGAGCAGCATGTTACAATGTCTAACGTTGAATGAAAACTTAGAAAATACTGTATTTTTCTGAAAAGATGGGCATTTTCTTGTAATTAGCAAATTGTGGCCTCTTTGTACTTATTGTGCTTATCAAGTTATTTTTCAGCGTCAAGACCTACTTTGTCTCACCCTTCCCTCCCATCACGGATTTTGAGAGTTGGTTTTGGCACTTGGGAACCTTAAGAGTGCTGTCCTGGGCTGCACGCAGGAGGTTGTTCCAACAGCAGGAACTGGAGCCAAAACTGCTCATTGTTTATGTAAAACTGAAAGTTACTTCCTTAGCACCAGCACCAGGCTCTGTTCCTGAGGCTGTACGTGCACATAAATGCGCAGACACCACAGAGAGAGCACGGTGTGTCGCACTAGGAAATTAAT
Source organism: Nestor notabilis (assembly GCF_000696875.1). NCBI lineage: Eukaryota > Metazoa > Chordata > Aves > Psittaciformes > Psittacidae > Nestor > Nestor notabilis. The sequence continues at coordinate 12,221 of NW_009935946.1, forward strand.
GTTTCCTTTGCTTCTGCAAATAAAGGAATCAACAGCAAACTACCCTGAAGGAGCAGCCCTTGCCACCACTGGGGAGCTGATGGTGACCCATCAGCTGAACCACGTGCGCTCAGGAAGCATTTGGGGCTCAGTCGCGCTGAGCAGTCTGAGTGATTTGTAAGTAAAAGCAGCCCTTGGCAGCCCAGATGAAGAGTTTTCGATGGGTATTAGATACCAGATAGATAAGATGACAAAAAGCCAGTGTTTTATATAGAAAACTTGGCCAATGAGAACTGCACAGCTTCTTTTTAATTGATGTGATGAGTTTTATTTGCCTTCCCACTTGAAATATTCTGACTGTGAAACTGTCTCTTTGTTCACTGCTTGGATCTTGACTTCTAAGCAGGCAGTGCAGGCAGTGTATGCTATAAAAGGGAAAGAAAAAGAAGATGCTGCTAATGCATTGAACTGTATTCTCTATAGGACTGTTTGGCATCAAACAGTTTGGCTACAGCTTTTAACCCCTTTTGATTCATTCAATCCCAAACTATATGTATAAAGGGTGATTGGCAGAATACACTGTTTTTGAAGCAGACTGTCAATGGCTTGTACTCAGATATAAATATCTGATGTTCCAAGTCTTGAGAGCTGAACTTCTGATGTATCAAAGTACCACCCAATTTTCTTTCATATCTGCAATTAAATTCTTCATGTAAATGTCACATTACATGATGAAAAAGAGGCTGTAAAACCCCCAGTTTTCACCTAGTAGCATATTAAGTTCAGAAGTTGAGAAAAAAAATACAGTGAAAAACGTAATTCTAAAGGATGCAATCCTTTAAAGATTGATTATGCCTACAACATTATAAATGATGTTATTAGATTTGGTTTTATCTGTCTAAAACTGAGAAGCTAATAAATATATGGCAAACAACAGAGATGTGGTAGGAATCTCTTAACTATTGCACAAAATAGATTATTTTAAAATATATTAGGTATATGCATATTTTTAAAAATGGATCATTTTCACCATTCTCAATTTGCAACACAAAATTACTGTTAGTGTAAATAAATGTCATGATAGTATTGCCAAAGGTCATGGACTTTAGCAAAGGTCATTGTGTAGCTACTTAGAAACTGAACGATGTATTCAGCCTTTAGGCTGGTCTGTGTGTACCTTAGGTTCAAGCTACAAAGAAGAACCTTGCTAACAATCCTGACATCTGTATCTGTTCTGTATCATGAAAATTCTTCTGTAACTTTCTAGCCTACTCTGCAGAAAGAGATAGAAGATTTATCACTACTATTAGTGTTAATATCTTCAAAATATTGCAGACTTCTCTGAAAATTCACACTCTTACTGTGCTGGGACCAGATTGTGCTGTTATGTAGCATCCTCACAGTGGGGTCTCTCGGTTTGTGAACAAAGAAGCTACCTTAGTTAAAAAAAAGTGCTGCTGGATGTAAGCATGTCTGAGGAAACTGCAGATGGTAGCAAGGGAGTTGGTTTTGGCTTTCATCTCTGTGCCTGAACCCAAGCCAAATCTGGGGGGAATTGGAAGACCTGGGCTCTGTGGTTGGACTCCTGGAAGGGATTTTAGCCTGGGTGCCTTTTGGGTGTTGTTTCTTCCACCTGACTCCCATTTAAAGGCTACCCATGCCATCTAAATTAGTCATTAAGACTCCCTCTAACCAGTAGAGAAAGCAAGCACTAGAGAGTGGTTCACCCATCTTGTGTGAGTACAGACATGACCTCTGGAAGAGGTCTCTGCTAACCGGTAGAAGCAGCCTAGACAACTCGCTTAATTGTTACTATTCTTCAGGTGGTTGCAGTTAACAGAGGTGAATCTGGTCCCATGTTTAATGTGTAATAATCCCCAAGTGGGACAGCTGTTTTACAAAAGCAGGAAAGAGAGCAAACCACTGTGTCTGCTACCCCAAGTCATGTAGCCAGATTGTTTTTCTAGTACATCCTAGTACATCCTTGGGAAGCCACCTGGTGAAGAAGCAGCTGTGAGCTGTCTGAAGAGTGTGCCAGAGATTGTGCTTTCCAGAGATTCTGCTTCTGTAGTCCCTGTTCAGACCTTTCCATTGAAACTGATAGGAATTATGGCAAAGGACTATGAAGTCAAACTCCCTCCAAGATGTGAGTGGAGGCAGGCTCCTCCTGTACATTCCTATAAGGCCATTAGGTGATGGCTAAATGAAGGTATTGCCACTTGAGGCTTCCCAACAGGGTTCTTTGCAGAGCAGCTGATCTGCAGCATGAGGAAAAAGAAGCAGCAGCCAATCGTATCACAATGGGGAGAAATTCAAGTACAACATTTCACTGTGCACTGATACATTTTATTCAGGGCAGAATTGTGCAGTTTGCATAGCTTAAAAACATAAACCAAGTTACTAGTATTTGCAAAACACTCCACTTTTCACTCTCTCCCAACACATTTGTAATTTGAATCAAACTGCTAGAGATCAAATGAGATACATAGGCAGAATCTGAAGGCTCTCACACACATGTCACCTTCCAGCTGTTAAGAAAATCTAGGCTGTTACTGTCCTTGTTCTGGTTGCCTCAGCATAGCCCCATTCCTTCCTGGAGAAATCTGTAATGGAAGCTATTGCATTTTAGTTAGCAGACAGTATTACAGCTCCATCAGCACCTCTAAGGGAGGACCTGGAGGCACTTACGTGTGAGCTGACACATAGCCTGAACGTTTCTGTGCTACAGTATTTATCCTAATGGTTGCTTCCTTCCCCCTGTTCAAACTTCAGGTTAACGCACAGATCATGCTGCTATTCTGTTTCTCTGCATTAGCGATGACGCCTCACCTAACAGGACAAGCCCCAAACTACAGCCAATACTGATTGAATCAACTGGGTCTAGATTTAAAAGTAAGTTGAAGATTACTTCAGGCCTTTATGTTCTTCCATTTCCAGTTATCTGGAAGAGGAATAAACCACGCTATTTAGTAAGTGTTGTCAACTGAAAGGTAACCTGTTCTTGAATCTGACCCTTTAGCTCAGCTTCATGGGTGGGTTTGGCTCAAAGTACTAGTTATGCCTGGGTTGCCAAATTCAAAGGAAAAGGTGGAGTTATGCTATAAGATGTTTACTTGTGTTATGCTGGAATTTCTTTGCTCTTGCCTAAGGCTGTACTTTAGAGGCCTTCAAAGATAAAACTGCTGTTTCGATCTTGCCTAAAACATTATGTTCTTATGTTTTCCTCCTGTCAATGGGAATTAGAAATGAAATGCTGCCCCTGCCCAAATACACAGCTAAAAGTAATTCCATGTTTTGTGATGCTCAAAGCATTGCTGTCTGATAGCGTTGAGTGAAAGATAGCAAAAATGAGGAAAACACACTAGCACCCTTAGCAGAGACACTCCGTTGAGGCCCTTGTACAACCTGTGTGAGGAGAAGAGTCTAGTTGATGGATCCAGACACAAAGTGTAAATGGTGTTGGGTTGGGTTTTCTTTAATGTTTGTATTAGAGGGAAGCGTGCTCCATGGTATGGCCCATGGTCCATGTCCCCTGGCTGTACCCATGTAGAAACCTCCTAGACCACATACCCTTCTGGCCTGTACTCTGGAATTCAGTTCGCTTGGAAACTGAACACAAATTTACACTGTTACTAAAAGCAACAAGTGTAATAATTATTTTTTAAATGGTACCAATCCATATATATTCATTTTATTGTTGGAAGAGGTATTATGTAACGTATTTTTCTATTGTACATATATCTACAGCAAACCTTATTTTCCAGGTTTTGATCATCATGTGAAAAAGCAGTACAAGATGTCCACATCTCTTAAGCTGAATTCCAAACATCTCCCCTCAAAGCAAAAAATATTTTCATTCTTCTTTGTGATATATCCCACTTGTTATCAGTGATCATATTTGTGTATGCATTTTTTAACATTAAGCTAAATGCTGAAGGAATGATATCCCCAGTGTAGAGTCCAAAATAGAATAAATAATACATAATTAAAAAATCTGGCATACTTATAATTTAAAACAAAGGAGTCACGTGTCAATAAAACAGCATTTCACTCAGCTTTTATGCCATTTTAGAAGTTCTCTTTTCTTACCCTCAGTTTGGGCAATGATCAGGGGTCACTTGTGTTCTGGAAGTTGCTACCATCCTTTCAGGTGAAAGTTGAAGCATTGTCAAGAATGTCACAGGAATTTTTAAATGACACAGCAGCAAACAGTGCTAGATCCTGATGCTATCAAAGAGTGAGTGGTAATTAGGATGATTGGAGTGATGCCTGTACATGGTGTGGAATCTGTAGCACTCAAAGCAGAGACCCCACTGGGAAATGTTTTGGACAACACAACACAGAATGCTGTTCGTGTCTTCTGTCATAACCAGTTTTATGTGCCCGAAACCAATTTATTACGATTTAACAAGAGCAGATGACTGGAAGGCTCTGAGCAGGATATTCTGCTGTTCTTCCTTTCTCTAATGTTCAAACAATGTGCTTTACATTTAAAAAAAAATAAATCTGTCTCTTGGAAAAAAAAAGTCCCAAAACCAAATTAAGTTTTGTTAATGATGCCCTTACCCTTTACAGTGTGAGAGACTTAACTCATGCTGCAAGCAAGTGGAAGTAGGCACCAGTATTTTCTTCTTAGGTAGCCACTCTTTACCTTCATTTGCT
>NW_009935946.1:16892-39460 GCF_000696875.1 Nestor notabilis
AGCACTTCTGCCACTGTTGCCTTATAAGAGCAAATGGATGCCACTGATACTTTCCATTTCAAAGTAAGTCGGGAAGTTGTTACCCTTCTTTCTAGTCTAGTTCAATCATCTTCCATAGTCCACAGAAAGTTTCCTGAAGAGTTGTTCTTAAATTGCATGAAAACAAAACCAAAAAAATGTTAACATTTTAGTCTCATTCTCCCATCCAAATCAGACTGCGGACAAAGGATTTGAGGAAGGGTGTGCCAAATACTGAGGACTGTTGGTATTCCAAGTTAATTAGAGCAGTTAGTGCCTAATTAAGTGCTAATTTATGCTCTGTACAATCTCATAGAGAGTAGAAATTTGGCTCAGGCTAGTTGGAAAACAAAATTTTAGCTATTACATATGAAAACATCTACTACTTTTGTGCATAGAAAATCTACTTTGTTTTATGTGAGTCAAGTGCTCTGTAAAACAAGGCTAACTCTTATCCTGGTTTGGCTGGCTTCCTCTTACACTTCCAAAAGTTTCACAACATTTGTTTTCCTGTATCCTCACAAGTCACAGAATACGCTGAAGATGAGCTGACTGGCAGCCAATTTTCCGTGTTTCCTTCAAAAGGCAAACTTAACTGTCTTCTGCAGTAGCAGAGTTGAGAATCCATTGATGCTCACAGTACCTTTATTCCCTGCTTCACAGAATAAATAGAATTTTTAGCTACAGCTGAATAGACAAGGAACTGGTGGCAACTATTTGAGCCAGGCTTTTGAAGGAGAGACCTTCCTAACTTCCTTGCATGCAACAGCAAACACAAACATTGTTCTTGTCCATGCAGGAAATGTATCTTAAATCCCAAACAGAAGTAATGGTAGATTTTGGAGACTTGACCTCCACAGAGACCTGTCAGTCATCTCTGACGCAGCATATGGGAACGTTCAAATTGCCACGCCTGATTTGCATTCTTGTTACATGCAAACAAAACCAAGTCCTTCTCATCTTCACTCTTTGCTGCCTCTATGCATTTGCCAGAAAGGATGTGGACAATCATTCCATTCTACAAGATGGGAGAAGAAGGGAAAGAAAGAACACATTAAAAATAAGGGATTTCCAGTAAAAGCTAGGCCATGTTTCTGAAACTTTTTACATACAACAGATCACCAGTACTGACTGGTTGTTCAAATTTGTTAAAGTACTGCTCTAAACATAATGACTGGGTTTAGCTTTTAGCCCAGGGCGTGGTGAGTATTCATAATTCCTTTCAAAGCTGACAGGACTGGTAGGTGCAGAACCCAATACGTCTCTTTTCCACCACTATTTGTTTCCTGTGGGTACAGGTTGCCATCAGCATCAACTACAGAACTGCAGACCACAGAATTCCAGAAGGACCAATGCTTCCCTTAGGAATCGAAACAAATTACAGTAGGAACTGTACCAGAGGATTGCAGCATTCCTACAACTACAGTAAGGGCTATTTTCCCAGGCTGCTCTAGAGCATGGCTTTTTTTCAGTCATGTAGAGGAGTCCCTGCACTGCTGATTGAAGTCCACTGAGTAATCCCAAATTCCTCTAATAGGAAGTTTGCTCATCTCTTACAATGCAGGACATTTAATGTTCCCCTACTCCCAAAGGGCTCTTATTTGGCTGGGTTCAGGATTCCCAGACCCTCCTCTGTCAAAAAGAAGTGGGCAAGATTTGTCCTGCTATTATTGTCACAACCACTGATTCTGATTGTATTCCTATAAAGCCAGTAAGACAAACAGTTAAAACAAGGACATATGAATTTAGGTAGGATTCCTGGAATTTGTATTTTTAAACCAAATTTATTCCACATAGACAGTGCAGAGGGGCAAGAGGCATCCTAAATTTCCTGGCTGTAAATGGTACACAAGTGAAACTTGCCCTTCAAATATCTCATCCTTTCCCCACACATGAATCCTACCAATCACCCAGTGATCCCACAGTCACCATCAGCTGCCTTCCCCTGACAGCAGTAGTCACTACTGACCTCCTGGACATCCCACTGCTGGTGGCTGTTGTCTGTCTCCTTTGTACAGTTTTGAGGGATAACCTTCCCGTGTCTGACATCTAAGCAAAACAGTGGAGCAGAACCAAGCCGGATTTCCTTCATGCTGTTATATTCAAAGTGCTGGAAAAGGGAGGGTTTGTTTGAACAACAATGGAAGGACAACCCAATTCATTTTTAAATGCTAATTCCAAAAATAATTTCCTGTACATGTTTGTTAAGATGCAACCCGAATATGAGTGATGGAGACCCAGCAGCCTTGACCCTGCAAAGCAATCCTCTCTGCTAGCTAATTCTGGTGTAATTATTTACCTAAGGTAAGGCTTTGTGGAATGTAATTATGGATAAAGTAAACCCATCATAGAATAAAATTTTCCAGTTTAATAAATATTTGAACAGGTGGGTGTTTCTGACAGTGCCTGCACACACTGCAGTTACAAATGTGCCTGTAGCTCACCCTGAGCTCGATGTAAGCAGCAGAAATTGCCTGGGACTTGGAGTAAATATCTGCCGTAAGTCTGTGTTGGTTTGGATTCTCTGGGTGCATGAACTTGCAAGTCTAATGCCAACTTGGGAGTCTACATGAATTTCCCTCCTGTCTTTGGCTGCAGCTTAGGCACTAAGCTAGGCACTAAGGGAGAAACTCATTCCCATTATTCTGGTATTGTTATATATATATATGTTTACTGCCAGACTTTCTGTTCTCCAGACACCACCAAACATACTAACAAGTAGGCACTTGATGGTGTCTGCTGGGGCAAAGCATGGGTATCTGGCCTCAGTGACACACGGAACATTGCCGTGTTTCAAATGACACTCAGCTCCAGAAGACTGGGAATCATTGCCTTAGCACATGCCTGGTTTTGAACACATCAGTATTTCCACTAATGCCAACCCAGCCTTTTTTATGTAACAGTTGGAGTTACTGTCTTCTGGATGGTTCTCTAGATCTGATACAGTGCCTATATGCTCAAAGTGTACAGTACCTGGGTTAGACTGTCACTGCAAGGGGAGAGTTCAATAGAGCCTTCTGTAGTGGCTCTTCCAGGTCTGTAATCTGCACAGAAGCCAACACCAGTATTGTAAAGCTGTAAGTAAAGGTTTATACTGAAATAAAGCACAATCAAATACAAACAAAATATCCTTCAGCTAACTTTTTTGTGATTGTATCCCTTTATGATACACAGTTTTGCTCACAATTCAGACTTCTTTTCTTTCAAACTAGATCTTGCATATTGATCTTGCAAACTGATCTGATATAAAAGGCCATCTGCATGAGGCAACACGATTCTTTTCCTTTACTAATGGCACCTAAGACAACTAAGGTTAGGATCCTCTGAGCTGTGACATCGAACTGGCTTAGGCAATCTGGGTTCAGCTCCTGGCTGGCTTTCAATGTTTATGTGACCAGCTGTTTGTCTCCTCTGTTCTCTTCTTTCTCCTCTTATCCTTCTTGAATTGCCTGTTTGGACAATAAATGTTTCAAAGCAGGAACAGTCTCTTACTTTATCCTCACTGGGTACGTGGAAGCGATACTGGGGTCTTTGAACAATGCAAACCCACTAATCATTCTTTATAGCGTATTTTCTCTTACCTTGCCAGAGAATCTTGGTGTGTCTTCAGCTTGGGAGAGCTCGGGGTACACATTTGATACAAACCACTGGAAATTTCTACATCCCAGTCTCTTCTGTAGCTGAAGGCGCTCACTGCAGTCTGGCTTCTCTGCCTTTATGGAGAAAGCATAGGGACAACAAGGTTAGTGGTATATTTGTGTTAGTGATGTTAGAAGTGAAAATGACTACATAGAAATTATTTCTACTATCTCTTCTATCCTGCATGTTATAGATACTGATATATATCTATCATTAGTATACAGAGGAGGAGGACCAGCAATAGCCTTCCTCCAACTTTGTGCTAGAACAGCATTTAGTGTGGCATTATGATGGCAGTGAATGCTTCAGAAGTAGCATACACTGTGAAAATAAATATTTCCTCTAAAAGTTATTATGATACTTCAAGATAACTCAGTCACTGTCATTTTTTAAATTAAAAAGTCAGGGCCGAGCTTGATACTTGTTAAACTGAAATCAGTGGAATTGCATGAGATTGTCATTGAGTATAGAATTTGCCTCATTGATTAAAATTCAATTTCTTGGCCTTTAACAGCCCGAATAACCCATTTATTGTCAGTCCTCCATGATGGGAGGATGTAAGTGATGAGAGAATTTAACCCAAAATATAGCCTATCACTTCCTTATCTGACAGTTACTAAATCTTGTAAGTGAATGTGTTTTGTGGCTATAAAGGCGTAAAACCTCTTCTATGATTTATCTGTTTTCTTGGATTATATACACACAATATCAACTCTCACCCTTCCTGGTAGCAACTCTGTTCTGAAGAAAGGCAAGTGCCTTCAACCCTTGGTGAAGACACAGGCATCTGCACTGCAAAGGGCTCACAGTCTGAATATTTGAGGGTATTTAGCACTGAAGATGGCTAATATTTCTGAAAAGCTCTAAGGAGGTAAGTGTCTAAACCTTCAGTATCGGAACTACACAAAACACTTATGTAAATCTCTCAGTGCCCAAATACTAAATATACCTCACCACCCTTGAGTCTCTCTGCTCTTTCTTGCCAGATGTAGACCTCCCCCTTCACATTTCTACTTTTTAAAAATGCAGGTTTGGATTCCAGGAAACTGGTCTGGATTCCTACGGCAGAAATTAAAATTGGTAACATAAGCAAAGATTTCCCTGTAAATAACTTGTCCTCAGACCAGCTATTTCTCTGCATCCATAAGAAAGAAGAAAGGGCTTTGTGACATGCCTGGAAAACACTGACAAATGAAGGGCCTTTGAGATCAAGGGAGAGGTATCAGTTTCTGAAGGCAGGGATCAGTCACACCATGTTTGCCAGCCCCTGTAAGCTGCACTGGCAAAGCTCAACAGTTGTAATACGTTAGAGAACCTCATAATTTAGTATCAGCCTTAGATTTCATAAACATACCAACAAGGTTCAGCAATTAGCACCACACAAACCTGTTCCCAAAAGGTTTTCTTGGGAAAGGGAAATAGAGAAGTAAAATGCTTCCCCTAAAATGTTTCTCATGACACTGCTTTGGCTGAAGAAGGTGATGGCAGTAAATCTCATTTTGTTGTACTAGTTACAGTCTGCATTTGATGCTGAGTGGTGTAAGTAATGTAAAGGATATGTAAACCAATATGAAAGGAAACTGCCTGTAAACTAAATAAATCAACCACCACACAAGAAAAGGAGAAAAAAAGACAGTGGCTGAAATAGAAGACAGCTGGGAAGAGCCTTATTCATCTGCATTAACACTCATGCCACGGGCATTCTGTGCAAGATGCGATTCAGGCCATAAACCAAGACGGCTTAAAAAGCAACCTAAATGGGGGTCACTAGTCGTTCTCTGCTGTGGGCTCTCGGAGATTTTTGTAGTGGCCAATAGGTGGCTCCGCTCACCCTCTCAGTGCACTAAATCACCGCAGGGCCCATGTGCAGCTGAGCGGCAGTAATGTCATCGCTTGCTTGTGCCTTTTGAATAACATCTCGCTACACTGACATACTGAAAATATTGGCTGTGAAAGAAAGCAACAAAGGGCCTTTTATGTTATGGTATGCTGAGCACAGACATCATAAAATTGATCATTTGAATGAGCATCATATTAAGACTATATACAGGCTAGAATGAACTCGCAGGCAAAAGGTCATGGTGCTTACAGCTAGTCAACTGCATCATTGGTGGCTGTAGTTTTTAGTACAGAAAATTGCTTCTGAATTTACAAGAAGGGCCTTCAGGAAATTATTAAATGATTTAAGGGCCTAACTGCTCATCTTAAAAGACTTGGCCTAGTGTCCTCCTTCCAATTACATGGCTGTAACCCTCGTGAGTCAATTAAGGAACGCCCGGCCAGTGGAGTTCACAGGAAGAGGGAGAAGCTTTTAAAAAATGTGAAAACAGAATAGGAAAAGCAATGTGATGGTCTCAGACTAGGATTATCATAGCAGGCTGACTCAGGCAGCCTGAGAGGCAGGTCCACTGGTGGAGTGTGAGGAGGTCAGGCGAGGTGACAGGAGAGAAGGCATGCTGACACACAGCTCTTTTCATCTCCCTACTGTAATGCAGCTCCTGCTGATCTGGCTTTCTTAGATGATGGCCAGCACTGCAATGCCTGAGGTGTGCAGGACTGAAATGCAGGAGCAAAACTGAATGGGAATCTTTGCACAGCACGTAGCTATGCTCTGCCTGAATGTTTCAGTGGATGTTTTTTGCCTTAGAAGCATGGCATTGCTAAATGAACAGGAAGATAACTGACATGTTTTCATCCAAAACTGCCTTGTAGAAGAGGATATCATTACAAGAAAAGGTACTGGAGCCAGAGAATTCCAGAGAGCTGCAGCAACTTTAACAACATTATTAACAACTTACCATTAACAACATTAACCACAGCTTCATGGCTCCCAAACAAATATGCACTGGTTTGTAATACATGGGATATGCAGTCCCTTGACTGACCCTTACTTGCAATGAATTATACAATGGCTTAAAACCAAGTGTGGTCATTCTGTAGTTGTTGGTGGGTGTGCAGATGATTCAAGTGTGGCTGCATGCCAGGGCTACACCACACACCTGGTTGTAAGCCTGTGTTGGTGTACAGGCTGCTGGGAATCCAAATCCCTGGAGGTCAGACTGCTGTCTGAATGATGCTTCTAACAAAAAAGTAACATGTAGATAGAGGCTGTGTTGAGATCATACCTTCTCAGTTACAGACAGTTGCTTCTGGGTGTCTGCCAGTTCAGGGGGGGGAAAAAAATCACCTTTTTTGTCATTAGACCACTCAGATGTGTTCCTTCCAGTAGGAGAGATACCACAGCTTGCCACATACCCATGAATATTACTGAATATCCTCATGAATCACATGAGGAAGACCTTCAGTTACGAAGAATTAATCTTCTAGGAGGGCTCTTTGAGCACACACTGCCACTAGCTTCCACTTCAGATGTACTGCAACCCTCCATGTCCTATCAGTGGAAAAATAAATCAGAACTTGTTGACCAAGCTGAAGAAGGAGTCATTCGGAGGAGTGAGCAAACAAATCCTAGGTACAAGTTTCTTTCCTTCCTGATCTGACAGCTCTTCCGCTGGAAGGTTTCACACAAACACTCTTCCCAGCACCATGCACGTTGATTGTTTGACTGCATACAGACACGCTCACCTCTATTCCATCCCCTTCACCTACCTCAACACACACTCCTTTCCTCAGAAACAAACCACTACAGATGTCTTTACCTTGCTGATTAAGAAAGCCACTGTGTCGTGCTTGTAGAAGTGCTCTTTAAAAGGGCCCAGCCAGGTCTCTGCTATTCGGATTTTGTTCCTCACGATGGCATCTTCATAGGAAAAAGCATGGGGAAAGTGATTTCGATAGACGTGCCCAACTCGGGAGCATGGAATAATTTCTACAGAGCCACCACAGAGCCAGGTCTGAAACACAGATGAAAGCACGAAAAGAATTTACCTTATGTAGGTTACCTGTATCTAAACAGGAGAAGCTCCTTTATTATAGACTGTGCCTCAGGAAATGCTAATCTGCACATGGCTGGAAACAGCAAAAGCGTTATTATGTACCTCTTCATACACCGTTTCCCACAAATACACAGAGAAGATACTGGGTGATCAGACATTTCATTTGACTGAGTATGGCTATTTATATGCTTTTTATGCTTTTCTGAGCACAAACAGTGCAGTGTAGTGAAGAGACTGGGGACATACCTTCTTTTGTCTGGGACGTTAAAGACTCTACACCCTTTGTGTCTGCAGTTTTCATTGCTTTTAAATATCAGTTACTCTTTGCATCCAGATAAAATCAATGCAAACAGTTTAGTATAAACGATTTGGTATTTAAACTACAGGTTGGCAAAGAAATAAATCTACTCTCCCTTTGGTGCATGTTAAATGCCAGAAAAGTCTAGGCAGCTTTCAGAAGGTGCTGAAACCAATCCTCAGGAAGATAGTGGTAGTCAGTGAAGCTTCCTTCTCCTGACATAGTGCTCCTAACTCACAGCAGTTGCATGTTCTTATATAGTCCTGACAGATCATGGAGCATGGGGATAGATTTCTGCAAGGAAAGTGTTAGTCCCATACCCCAAGGTGTACTTAACTGCTTTCATAACCTGCTGCTTGACTTTTCATTCAGGTTCCATAAAAGCCCAATACTTGCCACAGCTTAATGTTTTAATTAAGGTTCTTACCCTTATAGATAGCTCCAGATTTTCTGCTCCCCATGTGGTCATGTCAGAATCATAAGCTCCAATGTTTTGGAAGTAATGTCGATCCATGGCTACCACTGCACCAGCTACCACAGGACTCCTGCGTAGAAAAGTTTGGAAGTGAACGCTTTGAGTTTTGGATAGGGAATTATGTAAAGGGTGGAAATCCCACCGTTTCCATAGCGATAGTATTACATCACTTGAATCTTGAATTAATCGATTATCTAACCAAAAGAAAAAACAACTGGAACCTAGTTCTAGGATTTGCTTGGGGAAGGGAGCCAAGAGCTGAATTATCAAATAACGCTCAGAACAGTGGGAAATGTTACGTACATACAAAACAAGAGACAAACAGGTCATGGTTAAGACATCTCTTTTAACTCTGTATGACCCATCTTTTGCTTTAAAAAACTTGTCTGGTCAGGTTTTATGCTAGTCGTGTTGATGTGTGAAAAATATTTGTCATGTTGAAAGATTGACTGCAATCTAGCTAGAATGATTACTAAGGGCCAAACAAAGCCAGTGTAAACCAAAAGCCTATCCCTTCAAAAACATTAGCTGAGCACATGCAAGTAACCGTGTCTCTCTCCTGTTAGCTGGAAGATGAGCCAAATTGTACAGTTTTGCTGCTGAGCTGAGCAGAGACATATTGGCTGGTGGACTGTTACCTGATAGGGCTGATGGGAGACTGTCGTACCTTCTCTTCATGCTCTGGCACTGGTTCCCAATGAAAATTTAGTTTCCAATCAAAAACACCTCGATGCAGGCCCACTGAGTGATAGTACTGAAAAGTTTTCCAGTCTACGACATCTATGACGGGGGAGACGACATTGTTTCTGGAAAAGACAGTAGCCTTTATTTTCAAAGCCAAAGCACAAATTAAGTTCAATACTCTACTGTTTACTAAACAGTGGTTCTCCTCTCTGACACTGTCAAACACAAGCGCTCCTCTAAATGCTGAGTGCCCTTACTTTCCCAGCTGATAGAAGCTCAGGTGCTCAGTGCATGGGAATACTGAGGCTGCAGTGAGGAATTTAAAGATCAATAATTTATTGATAAGCTGTACTTGCGTTGTCATACAAAGCTATTCAGGATTTTGCTATGAGTTAGCCATCAGTATTCTTACAAAGCTATTTCACACAGGGGAGCCAGCCTCTGATGTTGTAGGCTTTGCATGGATGCAGACTTTGTAACAAAAGATAGTTTTGACCTCACTTTGCAATCCTGTAGATACTCAACACACTTCATGTGTTTGTCGGTTTAGGTCAATGAAGAGTGCACTTACCCTTATTTTGTTCTGCTGGTTGTTTATCACTGAGTTAATAAATCAGTTTCTGTTCCTATTTTGTCACAAGCTTAAAAAGCTCTTGCAAATGCACTGCCACACTGTGGAATCTACTTTTAAGAGCTAGAACAGAGCCACTGCACCGTAAGCAGCATTACTCCAATTCATGTTCTAGAGTAAGAGTATCCACCTGGAGTAGCTCTTGCCATATAAAATAACTTCCTGTTAAAACTAAGGAAGAGAAATTAAATGGTCGATTTTGGAGCAAAAAGTAGGAGGTTTTATCTTCTCTTTTAAAGGTTTATAAGTTGGTCAGAGATCACTTTTGAGAGAAGTACGCTTAAAACATAATGTTGTCAATAAAGAAAGGACATCTCAGGAGTCTCCAGTGCAGTTTGCCCTTTGTAATTTTCCGAGGCAGAGACCAGCCGGCTGAGAAAGATGGTAGCTCCAGGTCATGTTAATGTAATCTCGACATATCTGCTCTGCCTTTACAATCAGTAGAATAATGCTTTTCCAGTATCAGGGTGGGGGGAAACTCCAAACTTTGTTTTATCACAGTTACCATTTCCTGTAGAGAATTTTAAAATCCCAAGGAAAAACAGAGGCTACTGTTAGTCAGTGAATTGTATGAGATGAACTATGCAAAGGATAGCATTAAAATGACTCAGTTATTCCTTTGTTTCCTAATAAGAACAGACTATGATGAACTAAAGGCAGAAAGATTTAAAATAAAGATGTGATTATATTTCTCCATTCAGGTGTAAATCCAGCCTTTGTAATATGTAATAATAGGCACTCTCAGAAACAAGCACTGGGTTTATAAATAGATAAGACAATTTCATGGTCACCTGCAACATTTGTAGGCATGCACATTAAGGCAATTATTTGCTGTCATTCCCCTACAGGACTCAAGAAGAAATGGAAAGAAATGATTGTACAAATAATAAAGCTGATGTCGTCCCCTGATTCTCTTCATGATACCTGTGTGACATACTTTGTATTCAGGACAGGAACAACCACCTCAAACTGAAGGTGGCAGGAGCCTTCCTACTGCAAGCTGTATTTAACCTTTACTCGCTAACAGCATGAAAAGAAAACTAACTGCTTCTAGAAGTTACTTAAATGGCAGTGTCCTCATGTTTTTTTCTTTAATACGCTGGGAAAAATCCACATAACAAATTAAACGCTGGATTTTATGTGACTAACCTTCAAAAAATAAAAAAAAAAAAAGAAAGAAAAGTCACTGTAATTGCAAATTCTACAGCCTGCTGCATTCTCCAGTGTACGAGTACCTGACAACTGTGTGGTTAGCAGTGTAGCTGGCATTGTGTACTTCCCACCTCAGTTTGGTGCTACTTGCTGAAATGTGTTTTATATATTGCTACTTGTTTATCCATTCTTATTCAGACAGGATTGAGGAACTAATGACCCAGGGTAGTTTATTTTACCGTTTTGGAGTCAACAGGGAAATATCAGGAGGGCGTATTTGAGTGGAAGCCAGAGGAGGCAATGTAGACTAAACCATTCAAAAAACCTTGACCATGAAGACTAGGCCACATGTGCATACGTGAGAGAGTTCAGGCACAAACAATGTGGATACTCAGTTATGCTCAAACATATTCTGGTTCAGATGATTCTGACATTTCAGACCACCCTACATTTTCACAGAATTACAGCCATTTAAAACCTGTCCTTCTTTTTGGATCCACCTTAAATTTGTTGCCACTACAAAACTTGAAACTCCAGTGCTTCTAGTATCAGTGCAGTTGCTCATAGAAGTATGAACCACAGCAATAGTTCTTATTGAAACAGTAGTTTATTTGTAATGCATGCTTTTGCTTTGCTTGCTGTTGGGCATTGATTCTTCAATGCCATTCAAGATTGCAGTGAGGTAATGGATTCTGACGGCTTGGAGACCAAGCAATTATCCAAACTATCTGCAAATTATGACACAGAAAATTACAGTGTTTAAGACAGCTGAAAATAACTCACTGGATAGGTTACATTCTACCCTGCTGTGTAATGTTAGATATTCACCTAGTATAAACTGGTGTGGCTCTGCTGAAACCAAGAGAAACACACCTTCATAAAACTTTAAATGTTAGGAGTGTCTTTCTGACTTGAAATAGAGTAATCCGGTAACTTTATCTTGTGTGAAAACTGGTCAATGTCCAATTTTAATCTTATTCAAGCAGTGCATTATCTATCTTTTGATATTAATGTTTTTTTCTTTTTAATAAAATATCTGTTTTCTGCATATTCATTGATAGTCTGATGTTTGATTCTAAATGCAAATTTGCAGCAGAAGGCAATTGAAAGCTGGAAAATGTTCTTGGTTATTCTGTTTCGTTTTAACTGGGTAACTGGCAGACAGTCAGCAGCTTCTCGGCACTTTGAAATGAAACACACGCTGGCAAACTGCTGCTAATTTTACTCTGTGGAATCCAAAGAAAGGGAAAAACAGGAAATTCAAACACAACTATCAGCAAGGCTATGAACCATTTGACTCATTTGTGAATATTTCAAATGCTTGGAACACACACAAACTACAAAAGGTCACAATTCCATGAAAAACAGCAACCCAAACAAGAACAATTTTCTTCTTTGGGATTTCTCAACCAAATACAATTGCAAATGAAATGTCTTCCCATGACCCTTTACAGTCACCAAGAACATTATGTTCTTTTCTATTTTTAGAATAAGCAGCATGAGGAAAGGAAGATTTAATTAACACATCTGTTTTGAAGTTTTAGATACGCTGGTTTTTGGAAATGCTTTTTATTGATTTGTACTTTCTTTTGGTGGGAAGGGAATGGATTTTAATATTCCTCCTTTAAATAAGGAGGAACAACAACAAAAAAAACCCAAACCCGAACATGAAAGTTATGTATTTTCTTCAACCACTTTCAGAGTGGATTACTTAAATAGTGCCCCACAGGCCAGCTCCAGACTAACACAAGGCATATGAACAGTCTCTTTGAATTGATGGACCACTCATATGCTAAGCAATAAACATATATTTCATATCTCTGCTAGATAGACTGCTAAGGGAATGCTTTATTTTTAAAAAAAATAATATTTTGAACCTGTCTTTTTTGTTAAAATATTCAAATTTGTATGGAGGTACCAAAATCTGTAGGAGCAACCAACACCTTTTTGCACTGGACAGTCAGGATGCTGTGCCATAGATCATGCCTAAATCCTACTTTTGGCAGTAATATTTGCTTTTGGCTTTAAATTCTTGTCTTCAGTTCCTTTATTTCAACTTCTTTAAAATAGGTCACCTACTGATCCTGATCAACTGTGAAAGATTGTAAAGAGAGAGCATATCTTCACCTAACGTACCATGTAAATGCAGAACATTAATTTACTGAATTTGAAATGAGTGTTATTGGCAAATGGAGCATATAAAAGGATCAGGCAAAAGGAGGAGTCACAGGAAACAGGCTGTTAGATGTGAAGTATATGGAAGGTTTTCAAAACAAAAATAGCATGGAAGTGCATGCTCAGATGCTGGGGTTCTGTAGGCTCTGGATGAATAATATCATACTTCCCTAAACCTGAGAGAAGGTAAAAACCAGATGGCTCAGGTATTTGGTAGCTCAAAAAGCTGGGGTTTGGGTCACTGAGAGGCGGAGAATCAGATGAAAATAGATGAAGGACCTGTTCAACTTTAATGCAAACTATTTCCCTTCTCTCTCATGTATTACTATAAAACTAGAAGCACACAGAAATTTTCTGGACAGCAGAGGCTCCAACTCACTCCTGAATGGGAGCAAACATTGGGAGTGGATGGGAGTGGAATGAGAGCATCCAATGGGAGTCGATAACATACCTTTCCACTGCAATATTAATTTCTTACTCTGTTTAACAGCATTTTCATTAAAGGTTAGTTACCTAGAATCACAGTCCTGAGCTGATGCCTTCGTATTTTAGGAACTAGATAGGCTTCTTTGAATAGTATCACAGGCTGCTGTTTCCTAATGTATTATTTGAACTGTGGCATAGGCAGTGCACCAACACAGGGGGAAACAGCCCTTGCAATAACGAGCAAGGGGAGCAAGGAGAAAGGGGAAAGATCCTAAGGGCAAGACATCCCCTTGCAAGCCACCCCTCTGTCACAGTTATGGTGCCCATGCCTTCTTTAGAGGTGGAATTCCTTATCAAGAATATAATCAAGGGTCATCTTGCTTTCATGCAGTATTCTCAGGAACCACGCTTAGGATCTTTTTTTATGAAGTCATCCTGCTTCAGCATGATGGTCACTGTTTTTGGGTTAAAGGAAGACTCTTTTCAAGGCTTCATAGCACAGTTCATTATATGCCCCCTCTGCCTTTCACTGCCTTTGGACCAAATACAAAATAGCAGCTGTCTCCTGCAGTTCCTGGAAAAGCAACCCCCTTGAAAGATGACTGTAATAACGGCACAGCTGCATTACTATGCACCGTGCTACTCACCTGGAAATAGCCTGGAACACAAACAGTTGTCAAATGAAATGATCTATGGGGCATCTCATCAAGTTTTCTAATGTTGTCCAGGTATCTGCAGTATTCATCCTTGAGCAATCAAAATGTCACAGGACACTACACAAACCATTGAACCATTCTCTAGGCAATATACTAAGCTGATGCACAGCTTCCCAGTCAGTTTGTTAGGTATGCTTCACAGAACTGGTCCTAGTCAAGGTGCCCATACATGCATGAGTAACGATTTTAGAAAGACTTAATACTTTTCTGAAAATGATTTGGATTGGGTTAGTGAATAAAGCCATCACACAGGGAGGTGAAATGTCAAGTATCTGCCAAACATTTCCAGACCTGTAAAATTGGGGTAATTTTTCTCATGTTTGTCCTGTCTGTCGTTGCCACAGTCTACTAAGAACTGTGGGTACCTCTGGTTTGTATGTTCAGCTCACTGTGAGGTCTCAGTTTGAGTAAGGATCTCTCAGCATCGCTACAAGACAGGTCACAGTAATAGTTGTAGATCTGATCAGAAGTCTATAAAATTAGGCTTAATCACAATTTTCAAAGTTAAAATCTCCCTCCAGCTCGGTTAAGCTGCTGCAAATGTTCGAGCTTTGGAAAGGCTGCTTTTTTCCTTGTCAGCAAACAACTCACCCCCTCTGGGTGGTTAAGCGTTTTCCCAGCCTCTCTTCAGCAAAAGTGCGTGAGCAGGAGCTTGACTGGTACACTATGAAGAGGAAAGATGGGTATTTCTCCAGTCACTGTAAGCTTTTTTTCCACCGTACTTGCCTCATTTGGGTAGTCTCAGGGAGTGCACATGATCCAATTTAATACCTCCTCAACTGCTAAATGAGATCAGGTTGACTATGCTAATGCTTTACATTTCCATAGTGATCTCCATGCAAGCATTACAAGCAATTTAAGAAAAGTCACGAATTAACTTCCTTATCAGGTCAGTGTTATTATCACCATTCCTCAACTGGGGAAAGAGGGACAGCGAAGGAAAATGATTGGCAGATGCCTTAGAGCATGTCTTCCCTGTGCACTGGAGAATGGCACAGGTTCTCCACACTAGTAGTGGCTAAGCTTCCAGGCTCAGACACAGCGACTGATACAGCATACAGAAAGGGTTGGCTTAGTCCATACTATTAACCAAATGCTCTTCTGCCTGTGCTCGTTAAACCAATTAGCTATCAGTTAACTCAGTGTTAAATTCTGCCCTCCTGGAAGAAAGAATGAGCATATGGGCCCTATAGAGGGAGAGAATCCCTTTCTCATGAAATCTCAGAGCAATAATAGGCTTGGTGGCTTTACATTCCCTCAAAAGGGATAATTTTTGACAGTGAATCACCATACTTGTGGTGGGGTTCTAACTTTCTGTAACTCTCTTAATTTCAGTAATACAACCTTGAATAAGGACATTTGATACAGATAGGAGTTTTGCATGAACATCAACAATAGACTATAGCTCAAGGCAGAAGAATCACAAAGCATAGTCATAATAAACCATCTAATAAGTCAGCAAACAAAAAACCAACCTGCTTTTCCAGGGAGGACCTTTTACAAAAGAATATTCCTGACATCCTAGGGCAGCATTACTCTTGCTTTCAGTATCGTTACTGTTTTTATCTGAATTATAATTTCTAAAAACCTCATATTAATTCTTTTATAAGCAAACATAATCAGCCATAAAAGCAGCTTGTTCCAGCACCTGGGAAGAGCCTGTGAAGGTCTTTAGTATGACTATTTAACAGTCTGGTCCAAGTTCTAAAGGTTGAGATTTTTTGATTTTACTCTCTCTAGCAATTCATTTTTTCCCAAATGGCTTATAGGTAATGATAGAGATATTAATGTAAAATTTTTTCTCTCTCAGAAAAGTCCATTTAATAAAGGATTTAATGCTACGTAATTCTTGAAACATTTGCAGTGATTTAATCTCTTTGAAAGACTTGGGGGCTGCATAGATGAGCTCAGCTGTGCATTAGAGAGCAGGGTCAAGCACCAACCTAAACATGAAAGACTCAGAAAATATGAATCTCTATCTTCAGAGACAGTACAGGTGACATTGATATGTAGACAAACTGGCTCAGGAGGACAAAGCGTTTCATCCCTGGTTTCATCACTGAGACAGCTAAAAGTAAAAATAATGAAGTCTTAGAATAGTTTCTCTGGTGGCTGTTTGCCAATTTGCAAACAGGTTGAGACTGCAACCTTTTTAATCCAGACCACCAGGAAGCATTCTTATAGCTCTAAATGGATACAAACTCTGACAGTTTAGTGATGCTGGGTGTGAAGTGAGGGTTATCAGCTGTGCGACCTACCCAGCTTCCCACACATCAGGGTGATGCTTGTGGTCATAAGGTAGAAAACAAAAGCGATGTGACCAGAAGGAAGAAGGTAACCCCGAGAGGATTAAAAAAATACCCAAAGCTCCCCAATTACATCTCTTTCAGCAGAAACTGGCATGTGAAGGAGCTCCAAGGTCAGGAGGATATTTACCGGTTGCTGGACAGCCTGGCTAGGAGGGGTTCCAGCCAGCCCTTCTGACACTCGCAGTGTGAATCCATGAAGATGAGCACATCCCCGCTTGCCCGTGCAGCTCCTAGCATCCGACCTCGGATGACTCCAAGCCTCTTGTTGCTCCGGATAAGTTTCACTCCATCCAGCTTAGAAATGTATTCACTCAGAGCTGATTTCAGGGGCCCTGTCAGAAACAGAATGGTCACTGAAAGGTTTTAGCTTTGATTCAAGCTGTTACAGAAAAGCAAATTAGTAGGAGATGGTACTTCTTGCTGTTAAAATGCTTTGGGGCATTTGTTTTACATGGCCAAGTAGGCCAGGTTCCAAATATTCCCACAGCAGCAAAATGCCAAAGAGAAGTAGAGACTAATGGAAACTGAGATTCACTAGGTATGAAGCTATTCCTGTGGGAAACTTTACAGCCTCCTCTCCTGTTTTCAGCAAAAGGTGGATGTTCTCATCATCTCATAAAAGGCACAGATCAGAATGAGACACTACAGGTGTTTGGCTTTCCCAGGATCTTGGATTGCTTCAGCAATGTGGAGTTTTCCACCCTATGCTTCAGCCAAAGTCCAAGTCTGGAAATTATGGCAGCAGATCTGGTCCAGTGGGAAGACTAAAATTTGCATACTATGATTTTATTTTAAAGTAAAAACGTTCAGGGTGATTGGGAATGATGGGGGGGGGGTGAGAAACTTATTTACAAATGGAAAAGCTAATCTGAATTCTAGGGATGGAAGAGTGAAACCTGGCAGCCATCTCAGGGCTCTGCTTAGCTCTCTTCCTGGGGCTCTTCTCCTCTTTTCCTTCTACTCTCCTCATGCACTTCTTGGAGGAGGACAGTTTCTTCCCAGAAGCTTTGGAAAAAGAGCTCACACACAGAGAAATGGGCGATACCTTGCTGGCTGAGATCATCGACCAGGATGATATCCTTGAGGGAGGCCTTTGGGGCTGTGTCCATAATGCTGTGCACGGTTCTCAGCAGGGTAGACCAAGCTTCATCATGGAAACAGATGATGACACTGGCAGTAGGCAGACTGGACTCGTATTCTTGCTGTAGGCACCTGCATAGGATCAAATGAAGGAGACACTGGAAACACTGGTACAACTGGGTACTTTTTTCTCAGAGCAAAGTTGTAAGCTACACCTAAACCTTCAAGGATGGAAACTAGTTTAAAGATCTCAGGTAATTTCTAATGAAAAAAGCGAGTATTAAGGTGTCCAAGACTGGAATATAAAGTGAAAGTATGGGAATGATACTATAAAAATTAAAATACAAAAAAAAAACCGAGGAAAGTTTTGCTGTGTTCTGGGATGCTTTCTTCTGCTCACTTCTGCTTTCTGCTCACTTTCTTCTGCTGACAGCCTCAAAACACAGAGGTCAAAGAGTAATGGTCCAGAAGGCAAAGAAATAATGAAAAGACAATTAGACAAAGCAGAGAAGGAGATAAAGCAGGTCAGTTAGACTCCACCAATTTCCACATTTTCTCAAGTAACAGAGAAAATAGCAAACTGAAATGCAGTACCTTTAAGACTAACAAGTGAAATAATTCATCTGCACAACAGATCAGTATACCTGTGCACTGCCTGACCATGATCCTAGTGAAGGAAAGCAACATCTCAGTCCTGTACAGGAAAGAAATGGATCCTTACATGGGCAATGGAAACAAATACAGATACATTTAAGAAAGTAAATGTATTATAAAATTTGTACATGTTGCTTTTTCTGATGAAAATGAATCATTGATGAATGAGGCTCCAGCTGGGTGGATTCTTTCTGTGCCATTTTCTGCTACTTACAGCTTCAGGTACAGACACAGTCTACTGCAAGACACCTGGTTTCATGGGTCACTCCCTAAATGGTGTTCCTAGAGATGCTCCAGAGTGCCAGCGGGGGCCCAGGGCTCCTCATTTTTCTATGGGGCCAAGATTTCACCCATGACATTGAAACAACTTCCATCAAAGTTACTGTGAATTAGATGTTGCTTTGACAACTCAAGCATTTAAGACTGAAAACCACATCCTATTCACCCTCACAGTTTATGAAAACTATAAACCCTCATCAAACAGTGAGTGTTTCACAAATGCAAGAAAAGGATCTACAAATCGCATTCACAACAAAAAGTGTTTTCTGATGTACCAGCCTTGGTTCGGAGGCACCAGACACGCTACACTGGCATAAAGGTGCACATTTTCCAGAACAGGCCTTCGAATGCCCATTGTGGAGATGCAGAGAATGTGCCTCTGTGTCAGCTTTGCTCACATTAGAGAACACATTTTAAAATGTTTTCATTTCCTGAGTAGCAGTTACTCGGTTTCCTAACTCACTTAACCTCTAGCAGCAAGAGCTTCTTCGAGGAATTACAGAATTGGCTGAATGTGGCCCATTGCTATTTCAGCATTTTTGTACTGCCAAGCAAACCCTCACACAGCTTTTACAGTGGTTGTTAAACAATTAGCTACTCAGCAGAAGCTCATGCAAGGGATGTAATTTTAATATTTCTATGTTTGTTACCATTTTACTTAGTGCTTCTATTCATGGACTGAGGCTCTATGATGCTAGACGCTATCCAGGACACAAAGCTGCTTGTCATTTAAAGGAAACCATAGGTGAATGATTTAATTACAAATAAAAATAAATGAGTACTATAGATAAACCATAGGAATATCAATTTTAAATGAGCACAACTATAATAATTTAATATAGTTTATAATATTTCACATTGATATCTTTTTGCATAAAGAGAGATTTTCTTGATGATTTTTACATTGCAATGAATTCATGTTGTCCTTGGTTTACTGATTTTCTGTAATCAGCAAAGCTGTTATTTCGCAATTTCATATGGGGTAATTGTTTCTGTTTTGAGCAGGATGGAGAAAAAGATACTCTCATGACTTGGAAGTGTTTGTATTTTCAGGCAGAAGAATCCAGGGGAAATTAATAAAAGTGAAGATCTGATGCAGTCCTTTTACTACCAGGCAGCTTACAACCAGGACTATTCAGTACAGCTGTTAAGCACCTATATTTTCCACCATAATGCTACAGTGTCTTTTTGCTAGTACTGTGGTTATAGCAAGAAAATCAGGCTGTTGTGGAATCTTAATTGGAAAAGAATTGAAAATGACTGTACTTGAATACATAACCTAGGTTGTGAGTGTTTAGTTGCCATGGAGATTGGCAAAGACTTGCAATAGAGATATCTAATCTTCAGAAAAATGCAAAAGGGTGCTGGTATACAGAAATACATTCCCTGTAATTTGAAGCAGTTTCATAGGCTGTCCATCAAAAGTTGGCATTTCAAAAAGTCAAGGCTGTGACTGATAGGAGACAGTGATTTAATCCAGTTTGTGAAAAATAAGGAATTGTCACATGCCGCAACGAGCAGGAGAGCAATTCTGACACAGCAAAGGCACTGCCAACTGCAACTCCCACTCACCTCCAGGAAAATGTCTCGTTGAGATGCAGCTCCCAACAGCACTCAAGTGGAAGCTATGCTTTTGTAATGAAATTCAAAACCTTTTTAGGTACATTGTGAGTTTCTCTTTGCCTGGATACTTTTGACACTCAAGCCCCAAGTGTGGAAAACAGATCTTTGTTTCTCAGGCGGAACCCCCATCGCAGAAGTCACAATGGCAGGCCTGATTTGAGTCCACTGTTGCAGGAGGGCGTCAGCAGCAGCTGGACCAATTGATAGCAGCACAAAACACTGTGGGGGATGAAGGTACTTCTGATGATGACCCTCAGTGTGGAAGAACAACTTTCTAGTACAACTGGACAAGTTATTAAGCTTCTTCACACAGAAATCCTGTCTGTGTCAAAACTGGTAGTCAAAGTAAATGGGGAAAACCAAGGCCCCTGATTCATTTGTCAGGGGATGTTTTACTGTGGGATCAGTAGAAGTGCTGGAAGAGACTTTATTATGCATCTGCTGTCTGAGAAGTAGCATAAAACATTCACCTGGAAAGGCATGCAAAGAGAAGTGGGTTATGTTAGATGCTGGGGTCGGGTGAGAGAGGTCTAAGTAGCAATTTAGAGGGGAGGATATTTGTTCCCGGGCTGTCAATTTCAAGTGAAATGAGACTGATTCCATGGAGCTAACTCACTGAAATGCTTCTAACTGGTTGGGTTCTCTCCGACTAAATAATATCAGACATTATCAGGAACAGCATGATTCAATCAGAATAGAGTAATAATAGACAATCTGATTCATCACTGGTTTGCTCTCATTTTACACTGCTATAAAACTTTTGTGATGTAGTTGTGAGTTAGACACAACTTCCCCCCCCCCCCAAGTAAATTATCGCTAAAAAATATCACTGTGATTTGTGTGTTGTTCCATGAAGGGCAGCACTGGCTTAGAGGTGGACCTCTGCTGCAGGTTTATGATCTGGGTTTAGATCTGAACAACTGCAAAGCCTCAGATGTTCAGATCTGTGGTTTCAACCTGGGCTGCATATGCTATGGTGTTGATAGCTCTTTGGTCTGTGACTGGTCAGACAGGAAAACCCATCCAAGAGACCATGCCTTAAATCTCACCAAGATTAGAATTAACTAAACCTGTGTCTTGTTGGATGGCCTGTCAGCTGCCAAAATAAAACTGGTTTTTGGCTCACATCACAGGCATGGTCATCATTCCTCCTTTGAACATTACATAGTTCAAAGAGTTGCCAGTGAAGCATGGTGAAAAAGAACTGAAATTATTCAGCATTTCAATATTCAAAGGAATTACCCAAATTAGCACTGAACCTAATCAGCAAGCATGGAAAGCAGTTTCATTTGTCTTTCCTTAGGATTATCCCCTTAAATCAGAGACACCAGGTGCCTTTAAACATGTGAAAATGGCCACTAGAAAAATTATTCTATACATTCTGTGTCTTAACTTCTAAGTTTTCTGATGCATCTTTCCAGTGGAGGAAAGCTACAATAGCTTTTATTACAGGAGGCAAGCAAAAAAGATTGCCACTGACATCCCTTTGCTTCTCCATAGGCATACCTCAGCCCATCCTTAAGAGGTGTGATGAATGGCCCCTCCTGAGCAGTTGGAGTAACTGGGTCTCAAGTCTCTAGGTTTCAAATATAACACACAGGGTTCAAATGTAACATGTGGGGCTTCACACACAACACTTGTTTGTTGTGGCCTTACAGCCTGGCTGCTGCTAGCCACGGTGGTGTTGGCAGGTCTGGTCAGACACACCGATCTCCACCTTGCTTCCTCCCAGGAGTTTCCATTCAGTGTTTGTCAGGTCACTTGTTATACTACAAAAGCTGAAAGCTCCAACTCCCGGCTCATTATCAGCCCGTAAGCCCAGGGACCCCATAGCCCTGGCAGGGGCCCACTATGAGGAGATCGCTTGACGCTTGAACCTTAGAACAAGCTGTAGCAGCGGGAAGCAGAGGAGTGGCTGCTTGCACTGTAGCATTGAGCACCTGGGCATAGCAGGGCTGGGGAGAGCACAGCTACTGAGCCTGTGAAGCCATTCCCAACGAGCTGCACCGTGGCATTGATGGCAGGAGTGAAGCGTTGAGTGCTCCAAGAACAAACACTTTGTAGTGCTCCATGTAATGCTTTGCCCGTGACACTGCAGGACCTAGATCATTGATCCTAAAATGACAGAAAGGACATGAACGGCAGTTTTTTCATCTCAGACATGAATGCTTGCTACAGCTGTGCTCCACAAGGATCAGCTAAGCAGGTTGCGGATGTGATTCTACCCCCCTACTCAGCCCTGGTGAGGCCACATCTGGAGTACTGTGTCCAGCTCTGTGTTCCTTGGAACAAGAAAGACAAGGAGCTACTGGAGAGGGTCCAGTGGAGGCCACAAGGATGATCAGGGGTCTGGAGCATCTCTATTACGAGGAGAGACTGTGGGAGCTGAGCCTGTTTAGTCTAAAGAAGAGACCAAGAGGGGCTCTCATTAATGCATATAAATATCTCAAAGGTGGGTGCCAGAAGGATGGTGCCAAACTCTTTTCAGTGGTGCTCAGTGACAGGACCAGGAG
>NW_009935946.1:39610-39879 GCF_000696875.1 Nestor notabilis
TCAGGGGTCTGGATCATCTCTATTACGAGGAGAGATTGCGGGAGCTGGGCCTGTTTTGTCTAGAGGAGACTGAGAGCGGGTCTCATTAATGCATAGAAACATCCCAAAGGTAGGTACCAGGAGGATGGTGCCAGACTCTTTCAGTGTTGCTCAGCACAGCACAAGGAGCAATGGCCATAAACTAAAACACAGGTTTCACCTCAACATGAGGAGAACCTCTTTCTGTTGAGGGTGGCAAAGCACTGGAACAGGCTGCCCAGGGGGGGTGG
>NW_009935946.1:40282-40574 GCF_000696875.1 Nestor notabilis
CTGGAATGTTCCTGTGTAACCTGCGCTGGGTGGCCCTGGCTCGGCAGGGGGGCTGGACTGGGTGATCTCCAGACGTCCCTTCCAGCCCTAATGATTCTGTGACTCCGTGAGTCCCCTCGCCGCAGAGCGGGCCAGGGGGGCAGCCGCCTTTCCTGCTTGACAAGCCCGCACGCCCAAGGCGCGCTCGCCGTTCCCAGCCCCAGCAGACAGGCAGACAGACAGACAGACAGACAAGCAGACGGACAGACAAGCAGACAGACGGACAGACAGGCAGACAGACAGGCAGACAGAC
>NW_009935947.1:0-31179 GCF_000696875.1 Nestor notabilis
TTAATGAAGATGTTAAACAGGACTGGACCCAATAATGACCCCTGGGGTGTACTGCTACTTTCTAGGTTTCATTCTACTGATCACCATTGAGCCAGTTTTCAGTCCGCCTCACTATATGCTTATCTAGCTCATACATAAACTGCTTGTGTATGAGGATACTATGATAAGGCTGTGTCAAAGGCCTTACGTAAGTCCGGGTAGACAGTATCAACTGCTCTCCCCTTATCTACCAGGCTGGTCTTCATCACAGTTTTATCAATTTGATCAAGCATGACTTCCCCTTGGTGAAGCCATGCAGACTACTCCTGATGACTTTTTTGCCCTTATTATGCCTGGAAATGGTTTCCAGCATTAGCTGCTCCACCACATTCCTAGGGACCTAGGTGAGGCTGTCTGACCTGTAATTCCCTGGGTCCCCCTTGAAGATGAGAATGACAAGGCAGTGAACATGCAAAGGCTTGTGCGTATGTTTGCACATTTGTATTGTGTGTGCTTCGTTCATGCTCAGAGGGGCATTCTTCATGTCAGTGACATGGGATATGCAAGTGAAATCTGATGGAAATTTTTCATGATTTGCAGGTTTGTAATTATTCAACTGAGCATTTTCAGGCTTCTGTTTAAAGATATGTACTCTTTGGGATGGAAGAACTTTGTTCTTCATTACCAAGCAAAATTGTGTGTCTGTCAGTTGAAAGTTCTACTTTGCCTTCTTCCAGTTACTCTGTGAACTTTTTAGCATGTAGGCTGAAATCCTAGTGTCAGTGAATTAGACCAATTTTTACATAAACTTGGTCTGGGGGGATTTTTTTTTGTATGGTTTTATTTGGTCTTCGTTAAGCGAACGCC
This sequence comes from Nestor notabilis, assembly GCF_000696875.1. Lineage (NCBI taxonomy): Eukaryota > Metazoa > Chordata > Aves > Psittaciformes > Psittacidae > Nestor > Nestor notabilis. The sequence continues at coordinate 847 of NW_009935947.1, forward strand.
CAAATAACACATCCCAAATGTGTTATAACTTTATTTTCCAGGTAAGAAATGATGAAGGAAAGGTGATACGCTTTCACTGTAAACTTTGTGAGTGCAGTTTTAATGATCCTAATGCCAAGGAGATGCACTTGAAAGGGCGACGGCACAGACTTCAGTATAAGGTTAGTAGGAATGCTTATGCTTCTATCCACAATTCGTGACGTGTCAGCTGACTGCAAGTTCTTACATTTAAAGAGTAGGCCAAATTAGTTACTCTTGAGTAAACATCATAAAAGAAAAAGATAGAGGGATGTATTTCTTAGGGAGTATAGTCTTTAAAGAAGTAATGCAGACTGTGAAGCTGTATTTTGTTTGGATTTTTTAAAATATTTTGAACATGGCTTTCGGGTAACCTTTGCAACATTAAAATACAGTACAACCTGTGCAAGCAACAGTAGGTTCTTTATGTTATTTACCATGCATTTCAAATAGTGTAAAATAGTAGTACTCAGTGTTTTTGACAGGATAAACCTTTTGCGGAGGCACAAGTGTTGCAGATATTTGAGTCACAAATGACACCTGTACTGACATACAGTGTGCATTTTGATTATCATAAGATTATATTGGAAGAATCTACTGTGTTCAGAGGGTACATAGTGGACCTGCGTAATCATGAAAGGGGTGAAAGAAGAAAAAGAACTACCAGAAAATTTTACTAACTCATGACTATGCCCGTGTATGAGGAACCCTTGAAAAGCAGGGCATCAGGAAGCATACCTTAGTTAAGATAAAATGCTTTTTCATGCTATAGAGCAGTCACTTGCTACAGAATGAACAGCAAATTACTTAGTATTTCACATTTTAATCTTAAATTGCTTTATTCTCACATAAGTGAAGAGGGAATTCATGCTGTTTGTAATATGTTGATATTTCCTTCCTTTAAATTACTGGACACAGATTTTTCTTCTTCAGCTACTCATTCAGTGCGGTTCCATAACTGCATTTTACTCTGTTTGATTTTACCATAGACCAGTAGTGTGTGTTAAATATGTCAGAAGAGCTCTCTAAATTTGAGAAGGAAAAAACAACATTTCATTCATTATTTTTTCTGAACTAGAAAAAAGTAAACCCAGACTTGCAAGTAGAAGTAAAGCCCAGTATTAGAGCAAGAAAAATTCAAGAAGAGAAGATGAGGAAACAGATGCAGAAAGAAGAATACTGGCGAAGGCGAGAAGAGGAAGAACGCTGGAGGATGGAAATGAGGTAATGTATTCTCTTCTATCAATGAACAAGACAAAGCTGCAGTCAGGTTATCTAAAACTTACCCTGCTTCTATAGTTATTTATCTTTAATACTTGTTTTGGGAACTCTCTACTGTCTTGTTTTAAATTAAGTTTTTATTATACCTCTGGGGTTTTGTTTTAGTGTTCAGCCTCTCTGAGGAATGCAGACTTACTGGAATTATTTTGCTGTAAATTCAGACTCACTTCCAAAATAACAATTCATTTTAGGTAGTCTCTGAAGTTCCGTGGTATTTGCTTATGACTACTAGAAATGAGTTAGTGAGGACCTACAAGAATTTACTTAGAATGGTTGCAAGTAATAACTGCTTTGTAAAGAGAACGCTTTGATTGGTGTACTTCAGGAGATACGAAGAGGACATGTACTGGAGGAGAATGGAGGAAGAGCAGCATCACTGGGATGACCGTCGCAGAATACCAGATGGAGGATATCCTCATGGTCCTCCAGGACCTCTAGGCCTGCTGGGAGTTAGGCCAGGAATTCCTCCGCAGCCCCAAGGACCAGCTGTGAGTTTCTTAACTTGAGGAAAAAAACCCATACTTACCAGGAAGCATAGTTAGGAGCTACAAACTACTCAGTGCTACTTCCATTGTCTCTATTGTTTCTTAATAGAGGATTTGGAAAAGTGAAGAAAAATTATATGCTGTGTATATACTGTGTAGGTGGACTTGTCATCCAAAATAGTCCACTGAAATGACAAAAGGATGCCTTGAAGACAAATACTTTTCTTCTCAAATAACAAGTTACTCTGGATTTGTGTACTACTTTTATTTATAGAATCATAGAATCATAGAATAGTTAGGGTTGGAAAGGACCTAAAGATCATCTAGTTCCAACTCCCCTGCCATGAGCAGGTACACCACGCATTAAACTGTCGTCCAAGTCTCTATCCAGTCTGACCTTGAACACCTCCAGGGTTGAAGCATTCACAACTTCTTTGAGCAACCTATTCCAGTGCCTCACCACTTGCATTATACAGCATTATTTATCTACTTGAGGACAAATGTATGGATAAAAAGTGGTTGGATTCTCAGTCTCAGAGGGTAAGGGCTAGTGGCTGGTCATACTCTACCTGGAGGTCAGTAACAAGTGCAGTAGTACATGGATTTTATCCTGGGGTTTGTCTCATTAGCACCTTACCAGTGATTGGAAGGTGATGGAGTGAGTGCATGCATATAGCATTTGGAGCTGGCATGAAACTGAATCAGTTTGGGGTGGAGAGAATAGTTGATACCTTTGAGGGCAGAGCTGCCAACCAGAGGGACTGAGGCAGACTGAAGGAATAAACTAACAGGAACTTTATGGAGTTCTGCAAGGACAAATGTCTAATGCTGTACTTAGGAAGGAATAACCACTTGCACTGGTAACAGGCTGGGGAGTGATAGGCTGGGTACTAGTCCTTCTGAAAGGGGTCTGAGGATCTTGGCAGGTAGCAAGCTGAACGTGGGCCAACAGTGTGCTGTGGTGGCAAAGGCGGCCAACAGCATCCTGGGATTTATTAACAGAAGCATAATCAGTAGATGAAGGGAAGTCAACTTTTGTTAGACCCAGTTTGCAATTCTACATACTGCAAAGTCTGTGTTCAGTTTGGGGCTTTCCAGGGCACAAAAGATACTAAAAGTGTGGGACTACCAGGATGGTCAGGGGTCTGGAATTTGTGCTTTGTGAGAAGAGACTGAGGGATCTGGGCTTCTTCAGCCTGAAGAAGAGAGAGCTTCAGTGGGACATAATAGCCTTCTGTTATCTGTGCCTTACAAAGACAATGGAGCCAGGCTCTTTGCAGTCATGAGAGGGCAAGATACAACCAGCTTAAGCTGACACAAAAGAGGGTCAGACTGAATACAGGAAATAATTTTTTTTTTCCACACGAACATTGTGCAGTCTCTATCTCTGGCAGTTTTCAAGAACCAACTGGGTAAAGCCCTGAGCAACATGATGTGGTTTTGTAGCTAACCCTGGTTGCAAAGGAGGTGAGGACCTCCTGAGATCTTTTCCTGTTTGAATTATGCAATCATGGATACTTCATTCTGCAGCAACATGAAAGTATTTCCAAGTTGATAAACAGATAATAGATATTTGTGTTGGGGAGATACTTTTGATCCTGGGGTTTCATTGATTGTGACCAGTGTAAAATGTTAAGGACACCAGTTCATGTTTTGTTACATTTCAGTGATTTAAGATTTGAATATTCTATTGTTTAGCCACGTTTGCTTTTTGTCATTTATCAGTTGTGAACTTAGTATACCCAGATTTTACAAAAATGCTTTTTCATCTCTTTAGCCTCTTCGCCGCCCTGACTCCTCTGATGACCGCTATGTGATGACCAAACATGCCGCTATATATCCAACAGAGGAGGAACTTCAGGCAGTCCAGAAAATTGTTTCTATTACTGAGCGTGCTTTGAAACTTGTTTCTGACAACATGACTGATCATGAAAAAAGCAAGAACAAAGAGGGAGATGAAAAAAAGGATGGCACTAAAGACAGGTATTCTTGGTTTTTACTTTTTTAAGGATCTCATCGTTGTTTCTGAAGTTTTTCATTACACTGTTAATCAGTGCTTCTCTTTGGGTTTTGGTATAGTATATGTCACTGCCTCAAAAGTATGTGAAATACTCCTATTTTATTTAACTTTTCTACCTTCAAGATTAGTTTTAAGGTTTTCATATCATTTTAAATGCAACTTTTAACTGTAATTCACAGAGCTTTGAAAGGAGTTTTACGAGTAGGCGTTTTGGCTAAAGGTTTGCTACTCCGTGGAGACCGAAATGTCAATCTTGTTTTGTTGTGTGCTGAGAAGCCTTCAAAGACATTACTCAGTCGTATTGCTGAAAGCCTTCCCAAACAACTTGCAGTAAGTAGAATACAGATTTTTGGATTTGTAATTTTTGTAAAGATACTGTAAAAATCTGTCCTCAACTCAAATGTCTTCAGGGCTCCCCGTGCCACATTTCATAGCTCAGGTTTAGTTTCTTTCCATTTTCTGAGTGTTTCCGTCTGAATTCAGAGACTAAGCTGCATGTTTGGCTTTCTGTATATTGTGTCCATGCAAGTGTCTAGGTGTGTATGCTGGTGGTGTAGTATCAATCATCATTTAATAGATTTCATGTAATTGGGAAATAGAAGTGAACAGAAGAAAGACTATTAACCATTCACCAGCAGCAATAAAGGTAATTTGTGCAGTGTTACAGGAAGCTTATTGACTGAAGGTCAAAGTTGTCCATTAATGCCAGTCTGTTTGTACTCATATCTTGTTTCCAGTTTGTATGTGTCAGTGACTTGTAGTTCCACAATTAGTTACGTAAGTCTTGTGTGGTTTGTTTTTAGTTTGTTTTTTTGGATTGAGGGGTGTGTGTGTGTCTTAAATTTGGCTATTTGGAAAAAAAAAAGTACTTAGACTATTCATGGCAATTAATATAAACGATTTTCTGTATTTCTACCAGAAATGGAAGTATAGAATAAAGTATCTGTTCTCTGCTGAACAAAACCTGTTCACCATCATTATAGAATGCTTGTCACAACAGTAGTATCTCAGTATTGCCTGGAAAATTGTTCGTCAGAGTCGCTGGCATGGTAGAAGCTTTAGCAGGATCAGGTTAATTAGAAAATAGGCTTGATTTAATTCTTATTAAGAACAGAAGAAAATTTAAGAAATGCACGTCTTGGTCTGGCTTTGTGGAGAAGTCACTTGTCCCTCTAGTTTGAGGAACAAGGTGACAGATGTGCCTACAGCTTCTTTTTGGGGATATTTAGAATGATTAAATCTAGTTGCAAGAAGCAATTCAGAATCACAACCTTGTTAGTCTTACATATTTCTCCCTCGCGTTTGTCTTGTCCTTTGTTCTTAGCATGTTGTGACAGCCAAGTATAGAATGTACCTAGCAGTACCCATGCTGTAACTGCGAGCTTGAAGAACAACCACTGCATCTTCGTGCTTTTTAAAGGCTTCTATGTTCCAATGAGAAACATATCCAGCTGACATTTTAAATGGCACTGAGGCTTTTCTTTATCTCAAACACTGTCAAGGTTCTTGTTATATAACTTGTCTATGAATTTCCTTTCTGGGTAGTTTTTTGTTTTTTTCTTTTGCATGTTGGTGACCGTATTTTCATTAATGATTTGGAAACAGTATGCAAGTCCGTATGTATGTCTTAATCATGTATACTGTGGTTTCTTTGAATACAGAGATACCTGCTTCATGTAATTATATCATGTTTCTGTTTTTCTGTTAAAAAGACTATGTCGAAATCTGTTTTCTTCCCCATAATTTTATTAGCCACATGCTAACAGAAATTTCTGTTTCTCAATATTTAGGTAATAAGTCCTGAGAAATACGATATCAAGTGTGCAGTCCCAGAGGCAGCAATAATTTTAAATTCATGTGTGGAACCCAAAATGCAAGTTACTATCACACTGACATCTCCAGTCATTCGGGAAGAGAACATGAGGGATGGAGGTTGGGAAGTTGTTAAAGATGTTACTTCTTTCTCACCCATTTTTTTGTTTTATATATTCTGCTTAAGATGGCATTAAGGTCCTGGAAGGCAACATGCTGGCACATGTATTTGATCGAAACCTTGTTCTTCAACGAGTCTTGGTAGAGAACAGTTGGTTAAAATAAATGCTTATATGATGAGTTTATTTAATTTTTAAAATTTCTTACTTTATGTCCAACCTCAGCTTTCTGGAAAAGGTACAAACTTAACTGTTTTTTCCCCTCTTTTGAAATTACTTGGAAAACTAAGTGTTTTATAGCAAGTGGCTATAAACTGGCTTTCTAGAGCAGTCTTGCCCAAAGAGAAAGATTGTATGGTTTTAGAAATTAAATCACAGGTTTTGGGGTTTAAACTGGATCAGTATTACCATCACACATTCCAAACAGCAGAGCTGCTTAAAATGCACTTTTGTAATACATTTGATGGTAACAGTCCTAACTTTAAAAGACCATGCGATTTTTTCCAGCTCTCTGAGGTTGCTTTTTGGTCTGGAGTGCTTTTTGAGTATATTTAGGCTCCTGGTATTACAATCAGTCTTCTATCCAACTGGCAAACCCAGACTAGTACAATAAGAAATGGCTTTGTCGTTGAGCTGAAGCAGAAAGGTGGAGCTTGTAAATCAATTTACATTTCTGAAATCCACAGTTTCTCTGGTGCCAGCAGTGTTGCTTTAGGGTCTGTTCTGTAACACTTTCAAAGCTCCAAAAGCTTTTAAGCCAACAAGCATGATTAATGTCTGCAGTACATTGGTTCTTTTTGTTTACGGGTCAGATAAAATTAACTTTTGTTTCCTTTTAATCCTGTATTTTCATAGTGGAAAGAGATCATGGCAAACAGGGTTCTGGTGTTTGACAGTGAACCTACAAATAGGAAATCTGAGGCTATCTTAACACTTCTTATATGCAGGTTGAAAAAAAATTGTATGTGTGTATGTATACATGTGCTTGTGTATATACGTATTTATATAAGTCACAAAGGTTGTTTTTTTTTATTTCATCTCATTACATGTCCTCTAAAATACTTGAGGTTTTTATACTGCATTAGCAAATGTCCTGTAGCTGTGACTAGTGCACTGTAAGCAAGCTGTGTTAACAAAGTCATCCTACATAATGAGACAGAAAAATTTCAAGCTGTATTCTCTCACTTGGATGACTTCTGAAGAGTCATAAAGAGTGTTTTGTACGTGATTTTTAAGTCATGCATATTACTACTAGCTATAAAGGCTTTGTACATGTACTGTCACACTCAACCGAATTTACTTGTTTTTTTGACAATCTAAGTGTAACAAGACTCTTGGTTTGCCTGTGCCGAACCCACCATCACATTTAAGTTTATAAAGACTACTTTAACTTAAAAGATTTGATCATTAAATTAGATTATCCATGAAACGAAGTTAACCTTAAACACCATGTTTATTTCTTAATGTACTGTGCAAAAAGTGTAATACTGATTTCTGCCACAGTACTCAATTTTGATTAGGTAGTTTCTGGCCTAAAATTCTATGATGTCAACTACAAGTAAAATGAATTTCAAATTACTACCATTAATCCCTCAATTTATGCCACCTAAAGGAAACAAATCTCTATTTTTGTCTGACCCACACTTGAGTTAAAATGATCATTGTGAGTTTATTCACTGCTGAATGCAGTACTGCCTCTAGGCAAGCAAAATCAAGTTAGATTTCTCTTCAAGACACTGAGCAGTATAAAATGGATGTACAGAAAAGTTAACTTTGAAACTAGAGCTAATAGAAGACTGAACTGCAAATTACTGCAGCAAAGAAGGCATTATTACGAAGACCGCTGCTTATCTGGCTGCAGAGTAACAGTACGTGTTTGTGTTTTTTCTTACTGCAGCTTCTCATGCTCTGTGTCTTACGATTTAAAGTTTTCATTTTTTTTTAGCCTGCTTGGGGAGCTAGTTCAGGTATAAGGAAGGCTTTACCGGAAGAATGAGTTTGAGTAAAGATGAGACTGAGACTTGCACGTGGAGTAGAATCATGTTTGATGTGTAATAATCCCATTACATGATAAAAGGCTAAAAACAACACAGTGAAATAAAATTGTTAACCGCATAGCTACTGTTTCTTACAGTATTGTGCGTTTGACAGTTTGCCAAATCTGATACCTTCAAAGTGCTCTAACCCCTGCTGTGGAGTCTTTCCTTCAGCAAAGTGTACATACTTATAAACACATATATGTGTGCGCGTGTGTCTTCTTTTATCCTTAGCTAACAGCCCCGGTCCAAAGCCTTCTAGCAGAGGGACTTGATTCCTGTCAGGGGTTGCTGCCAAGACATCGGAAGGATTTTTGACCAAGGTTTTCTAAAGCTCAGTGTCACACCTGCCATGCTTTACAAAGGAGGGGGTTTGGATGCATAGTCCTAGCATCTACTGTTACTTTGTGTTTTGTTTTTATTTTCTTTTTTTTTTTCCTCCTTTTTGTCTTTGTCTCTCTCCTAGAATTAAGCAGTGTTCACACTAGTCTTGAAATAGTTGACTGGGTAAAATGTATTTCACATAATAAAACTTACTGAAATTGAAATACCTGTTAACTTTTAATGAAGAGGTAGTGTGGACACAGCATGTCTAACAGAAGATTAACCCCTTATATTTAGGCTAGTAATAAATTAAATTACACAGAGTAAGAATTCGCACTTGTGTTTTGTAAATTAATTCAGTTTTTTGTCTTAGCTTAACAGGGTGGTAGGTTAGGCATCTGAATTTAGTTAAATAGTCTTTAAGGGGTTAATCCTGCAATGTGAAACAGATGCAAAAATCCACAGATTAAATATTAAGAGTTTCCTTGATTCATTTTTTCAGTCAATGTATTCTCAGTGCAATAGGTGCCTTGGCAACTTCTGACTTTCGAAGTCCGTTTTAAGTTTCAAGGATATTCTTATGGTGTCTATTTAGTAGCAGATTTTAGATTGACATTTCCAACACGGAGTAAGATTCTCTTGTGTGCATTTAAACTGTAGTTCTTTTTAGTACAATTATTTTCCAAATTGAAGTTTTTTAGAGCTAGAAGTAATTGGATTTTCAAATCATGTAATTAATTATTGCGCTAAAAGTTTGCACAGTGTCACCTATTTGCATATTAGTTTTAGAAGAATCTAAATAATGGCTGATGATGTAAATAATTGACTGCCCATGGCAGGGGGTTGGAACTAGGTGATCTTTTAAGTTCCCTTCCAACCCAAACCATTAGATGATGATGATGATGATGAGGCTACTAGGCCCATTTTTATTTTTAATTTCTCAACCTTACTTTACCACTTTTTTCCTGTGGGTTTTCTCTAAATGTACTCCTTGTCTCTTATACCCAGATTGTACTTGTTTCATCAGTTAATCTTACCTGGCACCTCCCTTGTATAGATTTGAGTTTTTGTTTTGTTTTGTTTTAAAGGGAATACCACTTTAAATGTCTTCATTTGCTCTGTAAATGACTTGTTAGTGCAGATTTTCATCTTTCCACTTTAACATATAGTCTGTAAGTTTCAACACCTGTGTGAGAAGATACCTATGTTCTTCTCAGCTTTGTTCTTATTTTAAAATCCTCCCCCTTTTAGCCCTGTGCAGAGCAATGGGACTATCCTGTAAAAAAATGCTTAAATCTGAATTTAGTACTTCAGATTAAGTTTAATTATTGTGTTGCAAAGTTGTACCATGTTTATTCATGGCTTTTTAGCTCTCTGTAAACTATCCTACTAGTTATTCTACATTTGTGTAAAAATAGGTGGTTTCAGAGCTGTCTTTCTGCAGCATTCCTAATCTCATTACAGGCATGTTTCATGAGTCTCAGTATTTTTAATTTTTTTTTTCTCTGACTTGCCTAAATTTATATTTTGCTGAAGTAAATTATATCATTCAATATAACTATCTCCTCAAATTTAAAAAATTAAGTATTACTGAAATGAGTGCCATTGAGTGGGGGGTTTTTATTTCATCTGGTGTATCACCAGTTATGCTACCAATATACTTTGTTACTAGTCACAATAGCCATTTCCGTAATTAATAAAACGAAGAAGAGTGAAAGCTGATCACTGCATTATATCTGTACAATTTTTAAGTAGCATGAGGATACCATTTCACTTTGTTCAGTGGTTCCAGTTCCACTGGTTAAGCCACTTCCAAAAGGGCCTGTGGTCTCATCCTTTTTTTGGTAACAAAGCAGTCAGCTTGGCAATTAAATTCTTTTCTGAACATGTAAATATACAACATCTGCTCTATTTTCTTTAAGACATTCTGGTTTTCATATTTTTTTTTTAACTAGTCCTTTTCTTTTTCTGCTGAATCTTAAAGCAGTCCCTTCTCAGAACTTTGGTTGCATCCTAAATGATATTGCAGCACATATATTACGGGCTGAGGAATTTTATCTATATAAGTAAGAGAGAGAGTCCTAGAAAGTATTGGAACTCAGTAATATCAAAGAACATTTCATATTCCTTTAGTCAGGTTTTTAAAGCAAAATAATTTCAAGTTTAAGGTATGATAAAAATAACATCATTACTAATCATCTAGTGCTTTTAAGATTTGTTATTCTTAGTTTTTCTTTCAAGAATAGGTCCCAAATAATGCAGGACCATTAAAATTTACACGAAACTAAGTCTGAATGTTTCTACTTGGTTAAAGTGGATTTTTGTGTTCCTTCTGTCTTGTGTTCTTTGTGCTGGTGCACTGTGTCCAACCATCCTTCCTTCAGTATTTAATTTTAGGGGATATGTGTTTTCCAAATGTTAGCTTAAATAAAGAAGTACTACGCATTGCATAATCTGCAGTGCATTTGAAAGTAACCACAGAGCTAAAGTATACTATGCTCTTGATCTGTATACTGGGTAGATGCCCTAATCCTGATTGAATGGCTTTTGTTGAGCATTTACATTTTTGTTCAAGGGTTTAAACTTTAAATGGCATGTGTGACATTGAAGCTGCGTTGAGGAAGTGTCTTGCTCACCTGGTCAAACACCCATTCCTCACTGCATTTTGCCAATTCAATCCATTTTAGATGTAACCTCGGGTATGGTGAAAGACCCACCGGACGTCTTGGACAGGCAAAAATGCCTTGACGCTCTGGCTGCTCTACGCCACGCTAAGTGGTTCCAGGTTCGGAACATCATTTTACTTTCTTCTTGTAGCCTTATGAGAGATTAGTTCAGTTGCAATATAAATGTTTAACTGTGTGAAAACACTCAGCGTTGTTCATGCTAATAATACTTAATATTTTTCTGGTCTCTAAATTTAAATGTAGAAGGTCGAGTATGAAGGAACTGCTTTATGCAGTTATTGCTCATTTGACATGATTTTTTTTTTCTGGTCATTGAGAAGGCGATGTTGAAAGCTTGACTCGCTTGGGGTGATCATATGTTGTATATTTGTTATATATTCCATAAGGCTGCAGAGTAACTTTGCTTTAAATAATGGAATATGTGTTTAAAGCTTTGTGTTTAGATTTAAGACTTTTTTTCCTATTTCTTTAAGTGCATTAAGTGTAGGATGTTTGGTTTAGTGACTTTGCCTTCTGGCAAAGGCACAATAAAGAAACCAAACAGATTCCCTTGACCTTTCAGTCTCTATACCTATTTCTTAGATCTTTACTTTATCCTTTTTATTTCTAATATAGAAAGATACTGTATTTATTGTTACAAGTGAACATAGGTCAAAGTGTACAGGGGATCAAGAAATGTTATTCTTGTATAACCTGTGCACTTTGACTGCTACCACCTTAAATTACTAACCCTGTATAAAATACTGCTGTAAATGGCAGCTCATGGAATAAAGTCGTAGAGTGATTTGTTTCAATCTTGTATCTGAGCTTCCATTGAACAGTGGTGTTTTAGTCTTTCAACAAGTCCTATTCACCGTAGGTGCTGGGATTAATTAATTTGATTTTGTATTGCTCTCAAGGCTAGAGCTAATGGTCTGCAGTCCTGTGTGATTATCATACGTATTCTTCGTGACCTCTGTCAGCGTGTTCCAACTTGGTCTGATTTTCCAAGCTGGGTGAGTAATGTTCTTTTGAATGAGTCTTTTAAGTACACATAGTACTGCAAGTAAAGCATAGGGCAGTGTTACTACAGGTTTTCAGTGTCGGCTTTTTCAAGAAGTAGTGTAGGGTTTTGTTTGGTTGGAGGTTTTTCCCCAAAAAATAATCCAGATTCCCACTAAGAAATTAATTTTCTGAGGTTTTGTTATTTGGAGCTGGATTTGTTGTTGTTGTTGTTTTTCCCAAAAGGAATTTTCTCATTCTTTTGTATTCTTTGTGGGTAGCATTCTTCTTACAGATTTTAGCATTTTTTTCCTCTACTCTGTATGAAGGAATCTATTTTTTTCTAACCACCTACTGTAAATTGCTAGGAGTCTACTGAAACACATTTAAAATCATTTAATGTGGGATAACAGGCTACTTGAAAGAATAAATCACAATAATTCCTATGATCATTACTGTGTATCTTCTGCAAGATGAAATACCACAGTACTTCAGTAGTCTGTGGATGTGTGACCATTAGCATTTTAATCAGTATCACTTGAATCTCTTGGTTGTACTGGATTACCTCTTTTAATTCTTGCATTGAGTGTTCCTGGAGCATTTCTTTTTCATTGACTATCTTAAATGATGCTCTCCAGGAGAGTAGATTGTGCTCCAAACATTAACAGATGTTCAGTGAGATGTTCAGTGTGTGGACTGGACAATGTTAGTCTGAAACAAAATATCTGGAACTTGTGTGTATCGTGTAGAAGTAAACTTAGCTCTAACTGTTTCGTTTCAGAGGCCAAATCCTGTTGCACTGTGCTGCTTCCTTTTCAGTTTTGAAAGGAAGAGCACTGACATTGACAAGGCCATTTGGGCAGTTGGCATTATTTCAGTGAAACATGTTTTACAATTGTACTAAGCTTACAGGCAGTTTTATTAAATTACTTCTGATAGTACTTATTACTTCTGGAAAAAATGTGAAGCAGTTTTTGCTGGGTTTTTTTAAATATTTAAAGTAAAAGCCAATTTCTGTGCTGCATTTCATTAAAGATGCACTGTACAAATATAGCAAAAGATGTTAAGAAGTATGTAAGTGCCCTCTTAATAATCACTGCGATACTGAGTTGCCAAAGAATAAATCCTGGCATGCTTTTAGAAAAGCATCCTTAGAACTAGTGCAGCACATAGCAGACACATAGATAAAAACCAGTATTTACTTCTCATGTTATCTTGTCTAAGGCATGTCCAGAAGGGAAGAGAGGTACGAAGTAGTATGTTAGGCCTAGCTATGTCTCGGTTCTCTCCAAAAGTGATTCCTGATTTGCTCTTGGTACCTGATGCATTGTTAGTGACAAGGATCAACAGTGAAGTCTGTGTAGTCAGCTGTTCTCTTGGCCTATTGGCAAAGTCTTATTGATAAAAACAATGGCAGAATGAAAATGGTGATTTTTAAATATATGTAATTTCTGCCAGTTACAGGTGGAATTTCATAGTTTGATGAAATTTATTTTTCTGGATACAGAACTTCTCCTGTATACTAGAAGCCTGTTAAAAGGCATCTCTGCAGAGATGCCCAAGCTGTTCGAAAAGAACTCAAGTAGTTGTACAAATATAAGATATTAGCAAGTCTGAATATGGATGTTAGTAACACCATCTTTATGTACCTAAAAATAGAAACTAAATTAGAAGAATTTTGTCAAGTTCCTACAAGTTAGAATATTGATTTTTCAAACTTGAAAGACAGCCTTTCACGCACATAAACACCAGGGCATCATAATTCACATTTTCCTAGGATTAAGTTGTAGACTTTGTGTATTTTATGAAGATCCAAAACAGCACTTGAATAAATGCAAAAACATGATCTGCTTTTTTTCTTTCCTGCTGCATTGTTTCAAACTTGAAAATAACTAAATTACTGTTGCTAAATACTGAGTTGATACAGTTGGAGTATAGAAATACTAGGCTCAAGAATTGAAACTAGGGAGTTAAATGGAGCTAAAGTAGAAAGGAACAGGCACCCTTAGTGAAAGATTGTAATCATCACTGCCTGTAGTTACTTGCATGTATCAGAATAGGCATTGCCTCCTGGAAAGTATAAATAAAAGGCAACATTTAAACAACTGTAAACTTGGTGAAGATGGGGAGGACTTAAAATAAAAAACAACCAAACGACTCCAAACAAAAAAACCCTATCAAAAAACAAGAGAGACACATGGTTTGAGAATTAAACATGCAAAAAGGGTAGTATTGAAACAGCCATTTAATGCTGAAAAACAAGGAAAGCTGTTCTTTACTTTTGCAAGTATCTTCTATTGATTTTTCTGGAAAAAATGGTGTCTAATAAAAATAAACAATGGAAATATTCACAGGGAAAAAAAAAAAAAAACATGTTTAAAATACAGTGAAGCTTTTAAACCATTTTAACCAATACCGAATAATGTGTAAATTTCAGAAAACCTGTTTATCATCAAGGGTTTTTTACACTTGTTTAGCATTTGAGTTAGTGTTAGCCTATATCCAGGAGAAAACTTGCTGTGAACTTCAGTTTTCCTAACTGGAGAACTAATAACCACTTAAACATGGAATTATCATTAAATTTTTGGTGCTTTAAATTTCTGTACTCTTGTAGAAGACTGTCTTCTTAATTTCATTAGATACACTGTGTGCTGTTTATTCATGTAATTGGCAGTTTCATGCAACCCAACATGCTTCATGGTCTCAAAAAATGGTCAAACAAGTTGTCTACCTGCATATGTATGCTGCTACTGTATACATTGCTATAAAACTTCTGAACAACTTGTGATGAGAAGAAGCATATCAGTATCGGTACTCAGTCTTGCACCAGCTTTATTTTCATGAAATATTTTATAGAAACTTACATATGTATTTATATATAAATATTTGAACTACTTAAAAAATGTTTGATTTTTTTTTCCATTTAACTGAAAGTGCTCTATGAAGTTTAATGTTCTTCAAAATTACAGATTCAAAATTTCTGTACTGAACAACGTAGCAGCTTTTTTCTGTTTAATCTATCTTCTAAATTGGATGGATTTTCTTATTGTTGGTCTTAGGCTATGGAGCTGCTTGTGGAAAAAGCAATCAGCAGCGCTACAGGGCCGCAGAGTCCTGGGGATGCACTGAGAAGAGTGTTTGAGTGTATATCTTCAGGAATCATCCTTAAAGGCAAGTTGCATTTGATCAGTGTCTGTTTATGCTTGATTAATGTAAAATCTGTAATCTTGGTTGAAATAAGGTAGAGATGTGCTACTAATTAGCCTAACCATTGTAGGTGGTCCTGGCCTTCTGGACCCTTGTGAAAAAGATCCTTTTGACACACTTGCTGTAATGACAGATCAACAACGAGAAGATATTACTTCAAGTGCACAGGTAAGGAAAGATATGTGTGAAGTAACTAAAATTGGCAGCTTTTGCAGGTGGTTTTGTTTTGTGATTTGGTTTTGGTTTTTTAAATGGAGCTATGTGGCAGAGATAAATTGTAATTTCTTAGAATACAGTTGGGTCTTACCAGTGTTAAGCTAGGCAATGAACATGTCACAAGAGAGGATCTATAATCATGTTCATTTCTGTGCTATAATTAACATATTTTCCTGAAAAGTTTGAAGCACTCCCATCTGTATGTATCTGTGAAGATGCTCACTCTACAGCAGTATGTTATTAGATTTAAAGTTACATTGGCATTTAATATTTTTTGTATCCACTTACAGTGTTGACCATTCACACTTGCAACTTAAGGGGTTACTGCCCCTATATCTTCATTTAATCCTTTTGCTACAGATTACTAATGTCTGACTGGGTGTTTAACAAGTCTTGGCTGCTTCAGTCCAAGTCCAGCAGCTAAAACACAGTATTTTTATGCTAAGATGATGTACTTTTTACAGAAGCAGCGAATGTGACGTAACACATTTTATAGTGTTGACTTTGTTGTGGGAAGGAAGACAGGATAATGACAGCTAAGGATAATATCTAGACTGCCAATTTTCTTCATTAATTGTTTGACAAAGTACTCAAAATTGACCTTTGTTTCTAAGAGAAATGTCTTCTTTCTACCTTTTTTCTAGTTTGCTCTGAGACTCCTTGCATTCCGTCAAATACACAAAGTTTTAGGAATGGATCCATTACCACAGATGAATCAACGTTTCAACATCCATAATAATCGTAAAAGGAGAAGGGACAGTGATGGGGTTGATGGATTTGAAGCAGAGGGGAAAAAAGACAAGAAAGATTATGATAACTTTTAAGAAAGCTTGTTACCAGTGCTAGGATTGAAGGTGATAAAAAGTCCATTTGTTGCCTTGCTTTTACTTCATTCATAATAATGTCTGTTTAAAACATCCAAAACCAGCTTGGGAATTAATTTGGGAGAGAAAAACCTAGCTCTTCTGTGACATTCTAAATATTTTAATGGATGTACTCTACCAGACAAATTATGGATGGAAAGACTGCAAATGGAAACTATATTATTATAGAAAAAATAGTTTTCCCTCACTGCGTTTTCTTCAAATGTGTTGCTGATTTTAGTAATCTTTCTTCTTTTTTTGGTCTTTTTTATTAACAAGTGCATTGTCTTCTCAAACGTATTTAATGCAGCATTTGTGCTCCTCTTGCTATGTGTATTTTAACTTTTTATTTAGAAGTTCTTTTGTTTGCCTTTGACACTAGTTGTATAAGTTACTTTGTGTTAGATAGTATAAACTGTTCCTCTCCCAGTTAATATTTTACAGAACTTTTTTTGTAAAGTGACTGCAGGATTATGGCTTTTTTTTAAATGTGAAGGGGTTACAACACAATTATCCTGCCATTTGAGTGCTCAGAATTCAATGTCTTTGCCCACCTTGTGGCATTTGTCTCCTTAGTGTGATATAACGGTGTAATTAAGACAAATTTGTGTTAATCTAATCAAGTTTGCTGTTAGTTGTGCATTAGCAGTATAAAAGCTAATATATAAAGTATGGTCTTGCAACAGCTTTAAAGCAGCTGCATAATTGATTGAAATTTTGCATGATGTTTTTATTTCTCATAGAAGGGCTTTTAAAACTATAATTTTAGCTTAAATGCGTAGGTCTTTGTATGATTGACTTTGTGATATAGCAAGGCCAAAATAAATAACTTTCTGAATTTCTTTTCTCAGCATACAAGCAGAAGTGGGCATTTTCCATTTAGACAAAGTTAGTTGTTCTTTTCAGTCAACTTTGTCAATCTGATACTTATGCCTCTCAGCCCTTAAAAGAAATGTTTGTCATATCAGTGCCTGTGAGGTTATTCCTTATAGCTATTCCTGTACGAACTTTCTGTGATCTTTTTTTTTCAATAATTCAAATTTTAAAAGTGAAGTATTACTGAAAAAGTGAAGGTTATCAAAGAAAAAACCCAGAAAATTATTTGATGTGGCCATAGTGTATGCTTATGTCTCTTTCAAAAAGCTAAATATAGCAGTGGTGTAAGTAAAGTTACATCATACTGTTGGTGTATGCTCTGGTACACAGGTGTGATTTGTTGTCACAGCACTACAGTGGAATACACAAATAGAAACTAAAATTTATTAAATTACTAAAATGCATTACACACTGGAAACTGACGTTTCACTCATTCTCTTCAATGTGTATTGTGCTTTGTTATAAACCCATAAAACACAGATTAATATAGACTAACATTCCGGTAATTACTTTATCAATGGCTGTAGGAGAATATCATACATTACAAAAATCATTTGTTGTTCCTGGTACCATTTATTAAAAATACTCTTTTGTTCCGTTTTGAGGTCGAATTTATCTTTGACCTTTTTAATAAGTGGAGTAGGGGGATATTTCTGTTAGCAACACTGCTGACAGCATGGGCCTGTGGAATAAAAATACAATATTTCAGCAAAATGGAGTCTAAAGACATAAAAAAATTAATACAGTGTTCTTCAAGCATCAGAGTGCAATTTTTAGGGAATTGATTATTAGTCTTTAGCAAATCAAAGGAAAGTTTTCTCATTGCAGGAAAGATTCCTAATGTCTGCCATCAGAAATCTATAAAGCAGAAATGCTTTAAAGTTACTTTAAAATGATTAGTTTCTGTTGTCCAGCCTTCATGCATAGCTCAAAGCATGTGCTTTTTCTTAGTCTTTAAGAGGGTATCTTGCTGACGTGGTGTCTAGTTAGCCAATACTATTTATTTCGAAAGCTACAGGTGCTATTCATGTGGCTAGTTCAGCTCCATACCAAAGTTTCTTTCCTCATAAATCAGACCTGTCTATTCAGGCACGTGACCCTAAAATTTAGGATTAAAAAGGTCAAAGATGTATTTTGGATTTCCTGTATTTTTGTTCTACTGGCTTTTAACTCTTAACAACTTTCTGGATCTTTTGAAATATTGTATACTTAAAGTGATTCCACATTAAATATTAAGCTGTGACCATGATTTTTATGCTGTGTGGTGAAGAGTGTATTTGAAGTTTGTTTCTGGTTTTCCTGCCCATTTTAATGGGATATTTTAGGTAACTTCTGACTCTTCTTAATCCAGGAATTGAAAAACAAGGTTTTGAAAAGTAAAAAGCTAGTTTTGACTTTCAACATTATACTGTGCACAAAGGAAGACAAAACCAATACCAAGTTATCAATTTATGAACAAGTAATCATTTTAATATCCTATGTTTTAGTAATGCTAGCAGTTTACAAATAAGCAGTATTCACCTTTTTCATTCAGCAGTACTCTTTGCTATATCTTAAAATCCCAGTTATCATAGTCATCATACACAAAAGAGAAATATACACAGCAAGAATTTTCCCCTCAGTGCTCTCTTTAGAGGCACAGTTTGTGTAAATGTGAGCTGTTCTGCTTTAAGCTTTTTCAATCTTCAGTTTGTCTGCCTAGTTTCTAAGTGTCTCCTATTTGTGAGCAGTGTGGTTTAACATGGATTCTGGTATAGAGGCATTACTAGAAATTAATGTTTTTGGACACAGTCCATCAACTTCTTGCCCTTTTATGAAATTCTGAATGAACTGTTAATCTTACAGAGCTATTGAATGAGATGGGTTTATTTGCTGCTTCTATTTTTAGACCAATTTCACTACTCAGAAGTGATTTAATAGAACTTAAAATTGATGTACCTGGCAAATTTCTGAGAGTTGGAGATATTCCAACTTCAGATATTCCTGCAATAATTTGTATGCATATTTAACATTCTTGATGTTGGTTGAATATCCACTGATCGTTAGTCTGTTAAGTATTCACACAAAGCCAAATTCATTTCTTTATTAAAAAATTAAGACTTGTTTGGACTCCCCAAATGGATTTTAGTAGCATAGCATTAATAATAGAAGGGGAAAATAAAATAGCAGGCACAATTTGCAGTCTGGTTTTTTTCCAGTTATATTGTAGGTTTACAAAATACAGTGATAGATTCAACAAAAACAGATGTTTTCCTTCTGTTTGTTGTGGTTTGGGTTTTTTTATTCTTTGACAGCTGTAGGCCAAAGAGGTTTCTAGCCAAAGGCTAGCAGATTAAATTTCTCCTGAGAAATTTCTCTTAAAATTTTCTCAAGAGCTCTTTTACCCTTCACTGTGGTATTTCTCAGCCTTTTTAAAAAGAAACAGACACCTGGTCTTTTTGGGAGGAAAAAGAATCCCAGGAGAGTCATCTACAAGATTGTCACAATGATTTTATGTCCAATTGAAAATGAGGTTTCATTCTGTAAATGTATGTTAATTTGAATTCTCACACTTTGTTCTGCTTTCTCATACAGATTATGAAAACGGCCATAGATATTCTTATACTGAGAGAAGTTTGATGTTCTTTATTGAACTGCTTCTTGATGTTCTGCAATTTGCATTTTAAGAACTGCTGCCCTAATAATACTTGCGAAGTGTAAAGCTTCTGGTAGGGTGAGGGTCATTGTCTGTCACGGGTGCATGATGTTGTTGCCGCAGGTCCTTAGCCTGCACAGTGCACCCTTTAACATTTAACTCAGCCTTAACACATCTGTGTTAGCAAGGGTCATCGTTAAGAGTTGTCTTCTTTAATTAATACATGTATTTTCATAAACTATTTTGCAAAGCCATGGCCATTAGTATTTGTTCTGAGGCCAGTGGTTCGTTTACTGCAGGGTTGTTGAAAGCCTGTCATCTGTTAGAGGCTCAGCCTAGCTTAAATGCTAACACGTACATTCTACATCAGTCCTGTTTCAGGCTGATAACCTAAATCCAAAGAAACACAGAATGGATTTTTGAAGTTTCCTGTATTTAAAAATCTCAGATTGCAGAATGCAATAGCTGACAAAGAGAAATCACCTTTTCTACAGTAAAAGGTTACTGTAGCATTTGAAGAGACACAAAAAGCCTCTTATTTCTACATGAGAATCACAAACCTTGCACCTTACAGAAGCTTTTTTCTGCATGCTGCATCATGTTTGTATTAATTGCATGCATAAGCGATTAGCAAGTTCTGTCCAGAGTATCTAAGACAGCCTTATCAAAGACGTAACTTCTGGCACACATTTAAATTTGCCAGTAATTTGCTGGTTATACAAGTTAATGTTGTTTTACTGAGACATTAAGCTGAGGGGCATTGCTAACAATGCAAGTCAGAACACTGTGGGAGAGATGCAGGTGCCTGAGGTGAAGGGGTTTATTGTCATTTTTCATGCTGCTCTAAAAGGAGACAGTAACTTCAGTCTGTTTTGTAAGTGGAGAGGGAGTAAAATAGAGTATTCCAGTTGGAAGGGACCTGCAGCGATCGTCTAGTCTAACTGCCTGACCACTTCAGGGCTGACCAAAAGCTAAAGCCCGTTGTTAAAGGCATTGTCCAAATGCCTCTTGAACACTGACAGGCTTGGGGCATCGACCATCTCTCTAGAAAGCCAGTCCCAGTGTTTGAGCTCCTTGGTGAGAAAATGCTTCCTGATGTCCAGTCTAAACCTCTCCTGGTGCAGCTTTGAACCATTCCCACGTGTCCTGTCACTGGGTACCAGGGAGCAGAGCTCAGCACCTCCCTCTCCACTTCCCCTCCTCAGGAAGCTGTCGGAGGTCAAGGAGGTCACCCCTCAGCCTCCTTTCTCCAAAGTAGACAAGCCCAGAGCCCTCTACCACTCCTCACAGGACGTTCCTTCCAGCCCTGTCACCAGCTCTGCTGCCTCCTCTGGACACATTCAAGCACCTTCACATCCTTCTTAAATGGTGGGTCCCAGCACTCCCACAGTGCTCCAGGTGAGGCTGCACCAACACTGAACAGAGCAGGAGAACCACCTCTGCTGAGCGGCTGGTGATGCTGTGTCCGATGCACCCCAGGACGGGGTTTGCCCTCTTGGGGCACGGTGCTGACTCACACAGAGCCTGCTGTCGACCAGCACCCCAGATCCCTTCCTGCAGGGCTGCTCTCCAGACACTCCTCTCCTGATCCATGCTTAGGCCTGGCATTATTCCATCCTAGGTGCAAAATCCAGCATTTGGACTTGTTAGATTTCATTCCATTATGCATTGCTCCAATCTGTCTAGATCCCTCTGCCAGGCATCTTGTCCCTCAAGAGAGTCAACAGACCCCCCCTCCCATTTGGTTTCTTCATCAAATTTGCTAATGGTGCATTTGACTCATGCATCCAGATTGGTGACAAATATATTGACCAGCACATGTGTACATGACTTTCCCCTTATTTCTGATATTGAGGAACCATCTTTGTGTGGTATTAAGAATGTCACCAAATACATTTTTATTCCCACATGCATTGTTTCCAATAATGCATCCTGTTTGAAGTGCAAGGACACACATGTTTTAGCAGGAAAGCATCTGCTCTTCCCAGTCTTTTCTCCTTTGACAGTCAATCACCTCAACAGCTGCATTTTTCCAGTGAAAGTAAGTAGTCTTTCTTTGAGTGAATTATGACCGTGAGAGAAGAAATGGAAAAAAAAAGTAACAAAACCCAAGAATAATGATATCAGAAGAATAGAACTGATTAAATGGGTCCAACTGAAAAAACGAGGAATGCCATTAGAGGTCTAAAAATCAAAGCTAAATTAAAAACTGAAGAAAAGGTGCATCATGTAGTAATACTATCAGTCAACTACAAACTACAAGAACAGTGTGGGAAAATTAAGAGAAAGGCTGTACTTGATGCAGAGAGAAGACCCAGTCCAGTACGTGCTTTGCCCCACATGCAGCAACTGCAGTGCTCCACAAAAACATAGAAGAAATAAAGCAGTTGATGGAGGGGGTTGGGACTGAAATGGTTAAAGGCAGATGGGCTGAGGTGTTAATAAATGTCATGTGGAATGTCACTGCAAAAGGGCTCAGACGAAAGGTGAAGGGAAAGATTAAGAGAACAGACTGACCTTTCGTGCATTATCCTACTTCACAGACAAAACAGTGCATCTAGCGTCCCTGCCTTGCTCCCCTACATGTGCTCCATCCCTGGCAGTGTTCAAGGCCAGGTTGCACAGAGCCTTGGGCAACATGGTCTAGTGTGAGGTGTCCCTGCCCATGGCAGAGGTTGGAACTACATGATCTTAAGGTCCTTTCCAGCCCAAACCATTCTGTGATTCTGTGTGAATGAAGAGGAAGGTGTTGGGCAGGGTGTGAGGACACTTCTCCAAACACCTGGAAATCAAAATGAATGCTTCACGGGCGATAAAATGTGTCATTTTATGCAGAAAATCAACAGGCCCATCTGGGCTGATAACTTAATATCTCAGCATGCTCACAGCAGAAGAGTGTGCTGTGTCATCAGAAGCAGCTCCCATTTGGAAAGGCAGAGTTCACTTTCACCTTGTGACAAGCACAAAGCGAAAATTGTGATGTTTCAGCCACTCCATCTTTCCTCTCTATTGCCAAAGAATGCATTTTAAGATAATCTTAAAATAAATAAATACATAAGATGCAGCAAAGTTGCCATGGCAGCAAAATCCAGTATAAAATCTCTGCTACTGCGTAAGAGAGCAGTGGTTAGAAACACTTATCAGGACTATCTCATGAATAAATTAGAAGTAAATACTTCTGGGGGCAAAGAAATAGAACATTTCAGAACAGGCACAGGAGAAGGGAGAAGAGAGATTCAGTTTGTCCTGAGTCACTGTGGGGCTGTAAAGATGAAATGAGCTATGGAAGTTCTCTGAGCAGATAGTGTGCCTTCTTGCTTTCTTGCATCCATTTCTTAGGAATCTTCTTGCAGCTGCTGCCAAGGGTGATTTCAGGACAATAGAATCAGGATAAGCATTCCTCATATGGCAGTGGTAAATCATAAACCAGGATTCTGGATGCTTGAAATAATGTCCCCAGCATGTTCTCCAGCATATCCAAAAGCACAAGATGTGCCAATTTATGAACAATGTGACTGGTTCAGAGCTCCTATTACCAGAGTAGCTAGGGCTCAAGAGTTTCCCAAGGAGCAGTGAAGCAGAGTGAGAGAAAACAGACCTGAAAGCCAAGGGCTTGGAACAAAGTCCTCACAAAAAACAACCACCAACCCCCTGCTGGTTTATCTATTGTCCCTGAGGAATAATCCCTCTACGAATGTCACCCACGCACCAGAACAGAATAGAAGATTTAAAATAACTTATGTCCTTGGAAAAGCCTCCTGGAGTTCTGGAAGTGTAGGCGAGTTCTGGAGCCCCCGAGACAAATGCTTCCAAATACCCACCCGACACTCAGGCGTGCCAAATTCCCATGCACGCATCCGCGTGAATAAGTTTTAATTCTAGAGAGTTTGGTCAAGAAACTTTCCAAAGGCCTGTAGCTGAAAACCACAGCAATTCTGGAGAAAACTGTTCTAGCAAATCAAAGGCAGTTGCTAGCAGGGAAGAATATGTGGGTTTCTGAGATTTCCTTTACAAGAGCTGCTGCTTTCCTGAAGTTTGCTGCTTCAAAGATTCCTTTGTCTTAGCCAAATAAAGGTTTACTTTGCTTAGACAAAGGTCTTTTTGGAGTCATGTTTATGTTTTTCTGTTAGTTTCTGCTAAAGACCATGTAGCTTTCCTTAAGGGGTAGGTTTGTGCCTGTTTCTTGAATTATCTGGGCTGGATTTTTTTAGTTACAGCAGCTGTATGGGAGCTGGGGACAACAGCGTGAGCATTAAGCTGGATGGCTTCTCTCAATACTCGACATCCATGATCCACGACTCACACATGCATTTTTCATTAGGAAATCAAAGCCAAGAGTATGTCAAGGCCTGGTAGGCAAAGTAAAACAAGCACATTTTTTACTGCAGTCATGTGCTAGATACAATTTTCACTGCTAAAGCAAAGAATAAAAGCAACAGCACAACACTAAAATAAACTTCAAGTCTTCACAAAGTCTTCTCCAAGTCTTCACAAAAAGAAGAAGCTACTGTTTAGTCCTAGTACTGAGTATTCCTCCCTATGGATGTGCTGGGACCTGCCTGTCCTGTGACTTGGATGCTGGATGGTTCTCCTAACTTCTCTTCACCCAGAGCAGGAGCCCTGTTCCCCAGTAGGAAGGAACAACTATTTAATTAGATGGCCCGGGTTCCCAGCTGGTGATGGCCCAAGGACCTTCCATCTGCACTGTTTGTAGATGTTATTTGGGCAGAAAGAATCAGGGCTGCCCAGTAACTCCAGCAAGGACCCCTTGGCAGCCTTTTCCACCATCAGCTTAGGGACTGACATCCAAGCTGGGAGATGAATGTTGCTCTTTTCTTCCCGGGGGTTCATTCCAAGACAGAAGAGTCAATTTGAGCTCTTTAATATCAGGAGGACCATGCATCTATTCATCATTTTTTTTGTTTCCTGTGAGTTCATGACCCTTAGCACCTCCATTTGGACTGCAGGTTGAGAAGAATTGGGGCTGAGAAGTGAGCCCTGGTTTAATTTTGCCTCACATCCAGCCATGGCGTAAGCTTTATCCTGATAATGATGGGCTTTGGCTCACACTTTGGGTACTGTTAAAGAGAAGAAGTCTCCAGCCTGAAGTAATTTAGATTCACAGCCTTTTGGAGAATAAAAAGAAGAGGTTCACCACACAACAAAGAAGTCTGGGTCTGCCCACAAACAAGTTTGCTTTCAAGAGAGCTAAAAAAAGGTGGGGAATTTCCCTATCTCTTCTGTTCTTGTTTCTGACACCTATGCTTCCTTGGGTGAGTAGTGTTAGTTACTCACTTCCTCTTCTCCCACTTGTAGCTAAGAAAAGGAGGTGCTATTATTTGCTATTAGATGTGAGGTGCCTTGTTCCCTCAGTTTTCACAGCTCTCGTAGCAATAGTTCGTTTTCCATCCTCAGGTTTAAAATATGTAATTACCAACTGCATCTCTATGACTAAAGCAAACACCCTGTTTTGGTTGTGTTCTCAGCAGTTAATGCTTCTGTCCTACTCATCATTATGTACTTGTTAATTTAGTCTTGCACTCTTCTGCATTCACGTTTTGGCACTATATGCCCAAGTAGCATTGTGGGATGCCCCATGACCTCTCTCTACAGACTTTTACTATCTACATTATCACTTGATCAAGATGTAAGATTTCAGTTCGCTCATTTTAGCTCCGGGAGGCCCTTGTAGAACAAAACCATTTAGTAGTTAGCAGGTGGAAACAAAATTGCAGGGGTCTGCACTGCTGCCACTGAAGGAACTGCTATTTGCCATCTGAGCCATTGAACTGGTCATGTGGGACCTCCCAGATGGCTTTATTTAAGAAATAAAATGCATCTCTTCACCCACCTTCAGGGAGGAATGGGGCACATTTTGACCCAGGACTGAGATACAGGATGGTGCAGGAGTCAAAGCCAGAGGTTTCAGCTAAGGACAGCTAGTATAGAGCTGCTTCCCCTTTACTGGGGGAGATCCACACAAAACCTCCCTGAATAAACTAGGTTCTCACAATAATGAATGGAAAACTCTGCTTAAAGAACCGAAGCACAATACAGTCACTGAAGAAAGAATACCACAACAAAGATGGAAGACAAATAATTCATACAGAATGGCATTACACAATCTCTGACCATATACTTAGTAAATGAGAATTAAAACAAATGATTACGTTCCACAGCTCTAAATATTACCCTGTTGTTCACTGTGAAGGTGCCAGACTGTAAAGGATGAAATCCAAACCAAGTCTGGAAATTAACTCCCAAAGGACACCTGGAAGTACTGGCAGATGAAAATGTCAATGTGAATCCACTGCTAAAAGCATCATCTTAGTGTCCTTCTTTTATATTCTTTTTTTTTTTTCTTAACAGAATAGTCTTAATTTGCATAAAGCTGACATGCATGACTTTTAGTAAGAACTTACCTTAACCTGTGTAAAGCAGTTAGGCAATGGCTGTTAATAGGCAGACTGATTTGCAAACCTTTCCTCAAAGGACACCACAGTACATTCCTAATTTCCAATGTTTTCCTTTAGTACATTTCAGTAACCTGACTTCCAGCTTCATCTTAAATCTTCTACATTTCTTACATACTGATTTCAGCTACTTTAATGTGGTCCTGTATTGTTTAATATACTAAGCCTCAAAGTCAACAGTAGAAATAGGGAGTATCAGATGCGGCATATTTCTGTATACTTGGGCTAAATACAAGACTTCTGTGACACCTCCTACCTTTGGAGCATGCATGGCGAACTGTGAGGCTCTGGGAAGTGTCAAACTAACTACACATATGCTATAGAAACACTCAGATTTCTACACTTAAAGGCAATTGTTATGGTAATGCCCAGAGAAGTGGTTAAGAAAAAGAATAATCTTCAAAATACACCCAGGAAGCTTTTCTGAATAAAAGAAGAGGAAACCTTGACAAATGGTAACTTTGTGGGTTTTTCTTTCCAGTTGCCTCTTCAAAATCTTTACCTGTGTCACCACTGGAACTGCATTTACTAAAAGCAGCCCCCAGACCTAAATCCAGCCATGGTGAGAGGTTGAAGGGGGAGCACAGCCACATTCCTGCCAGTGACTTACCACCCTGGAATGGAAGCTCTGCACACATCAGTACCTTCACAGGTCTACAGCATGTCAAAGACTCCCTTTATTTCCTTCAAAAAGAGGAAATAGGGAGTAGAAATTCAGATGTAGGCACGCAGGTTTGCTCTACACTCAGGAATGGCTTTCAACACTTAACTCTTTACTCCTACCCAACCTACACCGAAGCACCCACAACACACAGTGACCTGTGCCCATCCAAGCACCCCCGGGACTCTCCAAGGCACTAAGGTTTACAAAGCCCCAGGCTTAGAATAGCTGAAACGTGGTATAAAGCTGTATTCAGTGACCTTTGCCAACTGTGCCGCAGATATTGCCTGGGATAATGCCTTATCCAGGCTACTCGCTTCCCAGAGCCAAAGCAAGCCTGGTGATTAGGACTGCCAAAAAGTAAAATATGAGGTACAACTTGTAGTGAAGAGGATCCCTGAAAGAGAACTGATAGGAAAGCTGCAAGCAGCTCCTTTGTGGCTCCCCTGCACAGGTTCCCACAGAGCCTGGGCACAGCTGAGAATTCAGCCCAAAGAATTACTCAAATTAATGGCATGTAGGTTTTTAAACAAAGCAATCTCTGTTCATGGGAACAGTCAAGCTGGTCTGTGAGTTCCCCTCCTGCAGATGGCTTTAAAGGTAAAATACTTTAATTATACTTTTAGAAAAAAGTTCAAAATATCACAATAAAATAGGAGCAGTGAAACGCCATGTTCTTTACCCACCACAGACAAACTAGAACTTGACTTTTAAAAAGGTTCACTTCTTTACATTTGCATGACTGCCATTGACATACATCTAAAACTGAAAAAATTCCATTATTTTATAAGCTTCCTTTTTTTTTTTTTTTTTTTTTTTTTTAATGGACATAAAGCCTTTGGCAGCATGGAACAAGGCTTCCCATGTAGAGTAACAAGGAAAGACAAATTCTGTTATTGCACCATCCCAGGAACTTCACTTTGCTGCAGAAAAGAACACTACAAAGTAAACATGCTGGAGGGAGGGAGCACGTGAAAATGACAGAGAAGTTAATATATAGATTGATGAATGGGAGGTAGCGGGTGACAACAGGGGGAGTGTTAAGACAAGGCAGGGAAGGAGGACACAGAGAAAGGCCAACTCCAGCCCCAGCAAGCCAGTTTCCTGAGTGCCCTGAGGACTGGGCAGCCTTTTGGGGCTGTTTCTGAACAAGGAGTTTATTTGGGTACCCTCTGACCTTCATCATATCCCTATTTCTGCAGGGGGATCCACATGGGCTGGGTGGCTGGGCTGAAGTTGGCTTTCATGAGTACTCCTCACAGGCACTCCAGATGTTGAAAGGGAAAAGGGTGCGCAGAGGTATTTCTGGGGAAAGAGAAGGTTACCAAAGCCCCCGGTGGTCTGTAATGTGTTGGGGCACAATGTCTGGGTTGCAGCTGCCCTTTTCAGATGCAAATGTACCTGTCTGAGGTAACTTGACTTGCACGTGTGATAACTTTATTTCATCCCTTCCAGGAAAGATGAACACACTGACAAAGAGAGGATCTGAATCTGGCCCTCAAATTTCAGGAAAAAGGCTTCAAATCCCTTCAGCAATGGGTTCAACCCAGTGCATTTGGCAGCTTGGGGAGCAAACCCAGGAAGGAGCACTCCCTGTTCATTACAAGGGACAGGACGTGGGACTCTGTAGACATTCTGCTGATGCAGAATAGCAGTTTCATTCCAATTTTTTTGGATGTAGAGCTTTTTTTGATGAGATGTTGAAGAATGAATTCCCATGTGCTATGTGGGAATTGAAGCTCCTTTTGCACTTCCCGCTGGAGTCAAGACTCTGGCTTGGTGTCAAAACATCCTTTCGTCTTTGATACATGCTGTGCCAGTAAGTAGCTGATTTTTGCTTTAGTCTGCTGTAAACTTCAGAGTGTGCTTAGAGGTAATCCTGCTATCGCCACTGTAAATTCAGACATTTAAAAAGGGGGGGATTTAATAGTGCTATTCTCTTTCCTTGTGTATTTTTACTACACTAGAGCACACAGAGATGCCGTCCCAGTTTCCCCCGCACCCTAGATTTACCTTTGACCTATGCAGCTGAGGCCAGATGCTGTGAAGGGGATGATGTGGAAGCAGCTGTGGGGTGAAACATGAGAGCTCTTCTGCGTGGGATCCCACACCAGGGCTGCCTTTGTTGTAAAACTACTGATGAAACCCTATCTCCGAGTTTTCCTTCAGGCCAAAGGTGGTTCATTCCACAAGACAACTCTTTCCTTCAGTTTGAGGCTGAAAACAGGGAAATCTATTTATTCCTGAATCCAAACAGTCACTCCATTTTACTTTTATAAATGCTGACTTATGACTTCATGTACCTCTTTTTGTTTATCCTTCAGTTTTCCTCAGTCTGGGTTTGGAGCAAGGTAAATAAAGTGAAGTATTACAACAAAAAAGGGGGGAGGAGGGTAATATGAAATGTGCTTATCATTAATATTTGAAGGAGCTATTGATTTACACCTCCATGGGTCTACAGACGTTCATGAAGTATGTGTTATTTTTGTAAAAGTATTTGCATAAGGTCTACCCTGTAAGCAAATTGTCTCCTGGGCTACCATTCGTCATTCAAATTGCTGGGTAGCCCTGCTGCAGTGCTGCAGGCAGTTCACAGTATTTGCATTGTTCTGTATCCACATAAAAATTAAGCTTTCAAAAGTAACCTAGATACCTGGTAAACCTGGCGTTTATTTACAGCTCTGATTATAGTGTCCAAAACCCACATTCCAGGGAGGTCACGTCTGTAACACTTCAATAGACATCAGGCAGAGGACTTCTTGGGGTGTATCAGCAGGCAGGTTTTAGAGAATTATTTCCTGGAGAGCTCACTTTATGTCATTTTCCTCACACCTCTCCTAACGTAGGTGTAACTCAGCATCTCAATGCTTTATATGGGTTTTACTTAACACTGAGTTTTCATATGAGCATGTGTGCATACACAACTGGCATTTTGCAGCTGAGTAAGAACCACAGGATCACAGACTGGTTTGGGTTGGAAGGGACCTTAAAGCTCACCCATTTCCAACCCCCTGTCATGGGCAGGGACACCTTCCACTAGAGCAGGTTGCTCCAAGCCCCTGTGTCCAACCTGGCCTTGAACACTGCCAGGGATGGGGCAGCCACAGCTTCTCTGGGCACCCTGTGCCAGCGCCTCAGCACCCTCACAGGGAAGAGCTTCTTCCTAATATTTAACTTAAATGTCCCCTCTTTCAGCTTAAAACTATTCCCCTTTATTCTTTTCCTACATGCCCATGTATAAAGCCCCTCTACAGGTTTCTTGTAGCCCCTTTAGGCACTGGAGCTGCTCTAAGGTCTCCCCTTCAGGAGCCGTCTCTTCTCCAGGCTGAGCAAGCCCAGCTCTCTCAGCCCATCTCCAGAGCAGAGCTGCTCCAGCCCTCGCAGCATCTTCATGGCCTCTTCTGGACTCTCTCTCGTGTGCTGGGACATGAACCTCCTGTGTCCCAGAGCTGAACACAGCACTCCAGATGGGGTCCTACAAGAGCAGAGCAGAGGGGCAGAATCCCCACCCTCGACCCGGTGGTCATTCTCCTTTTGATGCAGCCCAGCGCTCAGCTGGTTTCTGGGCTGCAAGTACACACTGCAGGGCCATGTTCCGAGCCCCTCACACGGACACCTTCCCCTGGACGAGGTTGCCGG
>NW_009935948.1:0-33846 GCF_000696875.1 Nestor notabilis
CCTAACTATTCTATGATTCTATGACATATAATGGGAAGCAACCCAGGGCTGCACTGAACAAGGCACCTACCTCCCCATTGTCAGGAAGGACCTTGACCTTCCAGAACAAGGTCACCCACATTCTGGAAGGCTAACACAGGCCTTCACACGCCTATCTCAACATAGGGTTTTGTTTTAGCTTAAGACAACTAGTTAAAGACTACACTGTCTTGAAACCTGTCTTCATACCTGTCTGCTCAACTACACATAAATGCCGAGTGAAGACATTTTTAGCCATGTTCTGTAAACACCGTTTCTATTTACTTTTGAAAGAGAGAAAGACCCAGGAGTTTTTAAGTCTATCGACAGAGTTCACATTTTTCCCTAATGAAAACGAGTAAATAGGTTTTAAGTTAACTAAGGTATCCAGTTTAGTCATCGTTCCCCATTACTGCAAAGCAGGGTGTATTTGCTTCAATTCAGCTCTGCACTAATATAGTTCACAATCAGTTCAATTCATGTGATGGGCTGGAATCTGGGCTGCGACCTCAAAAGAGCCTGTAACCATTCCTGCAGACAGCCACTAATCCATCCTGCTGGCTTACAGCCATGCTGCTGAGAATATTTTCAATATGCAACATATTTTATTCTGTTAAGAATGCACAGAAGCTGAAATTGGAACAATAGAAAAGAGAACGCACCTGGTTTCTCCGACTGACAAGCTACACATTTGCTGTCTTCTGCCTTATTTGATACAAGGCACACTGCACAGTCCCAAGAACCTTTTGGCTTCTTAAATTTGTCTCCAAACCCCAGAGTGACTGTTGTGTCAGTGCTGCTGGAGGAGGATGTCACTGTCGCCGCATTGTCTGTGACTGCTGGCAATGTCAGGGCAGGCATTACTCCTGTTCCAGGCTTTGGTGTCTCACATGCTATACATTTTGTAGCTTCAGGTTTGTTCTGGACCAGACAGGTATCACAATCCCATGTGTTGGGTGCTGTTTTAAATTTGTCTTCAAAGCCCAATGTCCCCGCTGTAGGAACTGCTGCCTTAGAGGCAACACATTGACTTGAGCTTATTGTCTGTTTCGTACTCTCAATTGTTGACACTTTAGCAGCTTCACATGTTACACATTTGCTATCCGTGGTTTTATTTTGCAGACATGGGTCATACGTGTCAGACTGCCAAAATGAGGATGCTTGTTTAGAGGTGTCTCTACCTGCAGAAAAACTACTTATTGCAGGCCTTGTATAGACCACTGTGCTTGTAACAGGCTGCGCAGATGGAGGGGAGTGTGTTTTCACAGAGGTAAAGCCTAGTGAAAAAATAAACAGGAAGAGATCTTATTGATAAAGCAGTACCCTCACTACATGTAAGCTGCTTAAAATCTAGATGACAGAAGCTTAAACCAAGTGCCAATTGTTACAACTTTACATTCTGATTAAATACAAGATGAAGGCCCTGCAAACCTTATGTAAAGGGATGAAATTTCATATGCTGCACTGGGACACAACAGAACATTTATTTAAAGCTTGATTTAAATCTTCATTTCCAAGAAAGTTTTAAATACAAACCTTCACTGGTAGATACAAGTGACAGTACTGAAAGCTGACTGTCCATCATGGACTAGAAATAAACCAATTTAATTTTAAGACACCATGCCCAATTGAATCATGTTTCTGAAGCTATTTCTGCTGTAGTAGCTGACTCACATTTACTTTGGTAGCAGCGCAGCAGTTGGTACTTGGAGCAGCAATCAAGACGGTATCTCCGCAAAGATACTGAGTATTAATTAATAAAAATGAAGACAACAGAACAATTGTTGTCTATAATCTTTGCTCAAAATGCACTAGACATAGGCCAAATCCTTACTTAAAGGTGCCAATTTTAACAGAAAGCAAGAACAAGCAATATGGAAATGCTAAAGAAAATGCTATAGCAATGCATCTTAAACAGCAGCATGAATTCTTGGAAAGCTAAAATTAAGATTTTTTTAATTTATTTATTATGTTGTTGTTTTGGGTTTTTTTTATATCAGAAGTGGAATCTTTTGAACAGTGGATTTAGAACCTGCTTCTCTTAAATTGATAAAGAAAATGAACATCACTTCATGCATAGGTCTTTCTTACACACATGTATTTTCTCTCACTTAGCTCTTTCAATATAAAAAGGCACTGCCTTCTTAAGCACATAGATTTGTCACTTCACAAAAAATGTCTTGGTACAACTCAAGGCTGACAGGAAAAGATCAAATGCAATAAAATCCTTTTTCTTATAACAAAACCCATCATCTATATACACGCACTTTACTAAGCAGCTGAAAACATCTGCAATTACTTACAAGTAAGAATTAGAATAGGGTTTCTAAAGTGAAACAGCCCACTTTACTTTAAAATTACATTTAAATCCATAATAACTGTTATCATTTAAGGCCAAAATATTTACAACTTTTAAAATATCTTTAGGAATGAAACCATCTTTACTATTCTAATTTCCAGAGATGCTGGAGGTTGGAAAGGAATGTTTGTAAAGCATTTTACAAACATTTCCTTTCAAATTCCATAATTTTTATTTATTTACAATGAAACACTGATTATTTGGCTAATTCATTTTATACTTCATTTACAATTGCATCCAAACACATACAGGACAAGTAATGCATCTGGTTTGAAGTTGCAGTTTTCTTTTCAGCAATAAAAGCCACTTCAAATAGAAGGGGAGAGCAACCTTAAGAGATGCAGAGTTTAACGTGATGCTCTCCTGTGTTTGTATTTATGGCTAATATTGCATTAACTGTGACAAAGTGGGGTTTGTTGTGGTGGTGGTGTTTTTAAAAATCAATGCAGTTATATGCTAGCATATATTTGCATTGCAGTATCTTATATATCTTTTTCCAATATCTCTTTTTAAAGAGTTCATAATCTCACCAGGGCTTTTCAGAATGTCTAACACACTTCCTTCCTTTAAGACCTTTGCAGGTTTGGAGGGGCCATCGTATTCTTCTTTTTCCTTCTTATTGCTGGTGCTGTTTACAGTGGCGGTATCTTTAAAAACAAAACAAAAAATACCTTTCACAAAAAAATCCACTTAAAATACATTCACATTTGCTAGAAACATGACTTTACAAGTTTCATGCCTCTTCTATAAGAATCTTAACTATTCTACCTTGTTTACAACAGTTTATAGTTACAATTTGGTTAAAACCAGATGTGTCACTGAAAACACAGTTCGCCTGTAATTGTTTATATGGTCAGAAAGGACAGAATTACTATCTAATATACAAAAGGAGAAAATCAGCACTTCAGATCTCAAATGCTAAAATTTCAGATCCTTACCTAGAGTAAGGAAGGATGTAACTGGTGTATCACTGGATCCAGAACCCTCTGCTGATTTTGCAACAGGATCACTAAATGTAAACCCAATCTGCTGCGAGAGAGAGAGATTTTTTCAGATTCTGAAACTGAAGAAGCTTTAATCAAGTTTCACACACAAACAATAATCTGAAATCCACTCCAAACCTTGGGTATACATGCTGGATGACATAAGAACATATAACATAGAACACACACAAGACGTAGAACACACAAGAACACATAACATTACAGGACAGAAACCTATATATTTGTTTTCCCCATTATCAAGGCAAAGTTTGCTTTTCTGTTCTGCAATATTCTACTAAAGCCTCATGAAAAAGTTGAGCTTGCTTTATTTTACTTACAGACAATGGAGGTAGCACTTCTGCCTCAGTAGATTTCACAATTGGAGATGAAAATCTGAACACAGGACTGCCAACATTACTTGATGGTGGTACCTGTATTTTCAAAAGAATTAAGGCTTGTAGCACCCTGGTGAAACAATAGCAGCTACCTGAATTCACTAACAAGTGTCCTGTGGTGAAGCTGGGAAATCTGATGTTTCATACTTATTTCTAACCCACAGACAAGAGTTACAATAAAAGAAAACAAAGTTTTCAAATGGGCATATAGTACAGTATCATGAAAACCAAATCCCAGAAACCAAGAGAAATCACTGAGATGCTACTTAGATCTAAATATATTAAATACATGCAAAAGCAGACCAGGCAGATGAAGAACCTCAAACTAACTCAGCTCAGTTGTAGTCAGACCTTCAGCAAATACCTCAACATATTAAAGCAGGTATGTGCTTCAAAACACACAAGAATATTTCAATTACTCTGGGACAGATGAATGTTTATTTTATTGCACCCTAGGTTCATATTCTACACTAGGCTAATATAATCATTTATGCTACCTCCGTAGCATTTGAAGCAGTTACACAATTATGTTAACTAGAAGTTTGCTAAAAGATGGACAGAGGCTGAACCAAAAACTTTATGCCCCCCCACCCCCGAATACCTTCGTACCTGATTTATTCAATGGGATATAAACTAATGTTGGTTAGTTTCATGAGCACCATGAAAGAAGTTAACGTACAACAAAGCAGATGTATACTCATCCTAAAAATGTATTCACAATATAGACTAAAGATTTACCTTCATCATCGCTCCTGTTGAGACAGTGCTTGGTGACGATGAGACAGTACTACTGGCAAGAAAGTTAAAGTTGAATGAAGGCAGCGATGCAGCACTGATGGGTAAGGGTACTTTCGGTAGTACTGGTTCTTCCACTTCCTAGGTGTAAATTTTAATTATTGTAATTTTAATTTTTTATCTTTCTTTTAAGAAGTTCTGAATTTTATTTTTTTGCTTTAACCTGAAATTTACAACTTTCTGTTCTTTTTTACAAGAAACACTACCTTCCTACCCCATCTCACCCTTAATTTCCTAACAAAATTAAATATAACCAACAGACCTACAGATTAAAACAAAGCAAGGTTTCAAAATTAATCCTAACCTCTCCAGCTCAGTCTGCCACATCATTTTAATTTACAGCAGCTCTGTTTCCATACAATACTACATTCACCACCTGTCCAGAAAGAATACTGACAGCTCAAAATTGTTACCTGTGCAGAACAGAGAGGGGCACAGATCAGATTTATTTTTGTTTTCTCTACTTTAGTCATTAAACATCTAGAGAAACATCATCCTTCCCAATTATCCTCTCATCTCTTCAAATAAGAGTACACTCTCAAAACAAATGAGAAAGTGTTCCTCTTGCAAAATTAGGCAGGACAGCTGTCAAAGATTCTGAAGTCACTACTGCATTGAACTTGGAAAAAGGTAATGTTTCAAGTATGTGGGTTCCATAGAGTACCAAAAACCCCAAACAAAAGCACAAAACACCAAAAAAGAAAACCAGATTCGCAGCACAGAAGATCATACTCTGGTAAATCTAGTCTGTATCATGTATCAGGATGCAAATTTAAAACTCAGAAACCAGTGTACCTTAAAAACTTCTGGTCTTACCCATGCCTTTTCAATGATTTCATTCCCAAGATTTGATTAGTCAGGGTTTAAATGGGAATATCCAATCTAGTCATAACTTGCACAGTAGTACCAAGATCTACACAGAAGTGACTATGCAGAGATAAAAGTTTGCTACTACAGAAATTTAATGTAGCCTATAGCTTACATCTTTCACAGTTTTGATTTGAAGAGTCTATTGGACCTCAATATTCAGACCATTTGTATTATAGAAATGTTCTCCGGTATTGACTCTTTCTTCATTTTGCATCAGCCAGAAGACTGATATAAATTTTCTGTATTTAGGATTCAATAGTAGCCAGTTTACATTAAGAAAAACAAGAAAAATAATCTTCAAGATAGCCAGGACCATATTTTTATTAAATGGACTTTTCCCATTACATCAAGAAAAAAACCTTCTCATGATGAGTTTGATTAAGTGTCAAAAATTGTGAATTATCATCATCAGACATGCAGAACACTGTCTTCTGCTTCAGACTCTTAGCCTGTATCTTTCAACATGACTTAAATATGAAATAAATCAAACAAGCTTTGCTGACTTACTTGGCACTTGTTTCAAACATCATTCCTTTTATAAAACTATACAAACCTCCACCAAAATTTGTTCATTAAACTGTTAATGAGAAACTTTATAGTGCGAAACAACTCCAAGAATATGACTAAAGATTTCAAAAATGCAAAACAAAAGTTCAGGCACTTAAACAGATAAACAAACTGGAGCCCACCCTGAAACCCACAGCAAGAAAACCACAAAACTGAAATGGCATTATTATAAATCAATACGAGGCAACAAAACTGGCATAACCTCAGTAACCTCAGTGAGAGCAATTAACTTAAGTGTCCCTTACCTGTTGCTCTTGTCCAGGTTTTGATATATAGTGTACTCCTCATCATCTTGCCACCACCACCCACTCCTCCTGAAGACAGACCGTTGGATGCAGGAGTACTGAATTTGGGGTAGGTCAAATTGCTGGCACAGAATAACAATAGGTAGTTGAGGAAAGGGATGGAGGGGTGGCAAAAAGGAAAAATTAAAAAATCAACTTATGAACTAATTGTTTCAAGCTATTACAGCCACTGTTAGTCCTAGAACTGACACCTTCTAATCAGAATCAGTAAAAATACTGTTCCACAAGTTGCTCAGTGCTGGTAAGTATCTCTTAAGTAAGAGCAGTTAAGAGAAGAACAGCTAAGTAACAGCAGCTATGAGAAGGACATACATAAGAAACAGCCACAACACCCATAAAGGAATGATGACTAAGCCACAAAACCTGAAATAGAAGAACTAATTTAGATTGTTATTTTCTAATGTTTTCTTTTAATAGTCCAGACAGTGGAAATTTTGACTGCCAGTTCTCTGAGTCTGTGATGTGCATGTAACTTTGCAGGGATATAAAAGGATAACTAAAAATAAATGTGGGGGAGAATGAGAGAGCATGCCTGTGCACATGAAATGCTACAACAGCTCTTATGGAATAGAGAGGCTTAAACTTGTGTGGCAAGATAATACAGCAGAAGCTTCAGAAGCAGCTCTGGCTTTCCTGGGGACATCAGCAGAAGCAGCAGAGGTGTCTGGATGTGCCAACATTCCAGAAATCTTTTCAGACATGAATACAGATCCCTTTTGTAAGGCATACAAAGGCATTTCTCTGTTCATTACAAAG
Organism: Nestor notabilis; assembly: GCF_000696875.1. Taxonomy (NCBI): domain Eukaryota; kingdom Metazoa; phylum Chordata; class Aves; order Psittaciformes; family Psittacidae; genus Nestor; species Nestor notabilis. The sequence continues at coordinate 7,049 of NW_009935948.1, forward strand.
GTCTAGATCCAAACCAGAAAGATTTCCTAATACAAGTGGGAAAAGACACCCCCCCCCCAAAAAAAAAAAATCAAAGCAAACAAGCAAAAGACAACCCCCAACACCAAACCAGAAGTGAACTAAGGAGTAACAACAATTAAAAGTAGTATGGCATCAAAATGAAGTATCCCTGGGGAAAATTACAGTATCAAAGCTTATCCTGCAGCCAAGCAGCCAGTCATTACAAAAGTACATTTGATCCCACTGCAAGACACCAGGTCAAGTTTCCAGAAGACTGAGGAACAGAATTGGTCTGAACTTCTCAGATACTTGCAGTCTGTGTAGCACTGTAACCACTGAGAGGAAGCCAGATCCTTAAGGCTCATACTTTTCTCTAATCCAAACTGACAATCAATTCGATTGATTGAAAAAAAATCTTATGTCAAAATAGAGCTTTATTCAGACAACTACAGCCTGTCTGTAATAGCCCACATTCCTCTCTTCTGTTAGCACCTGTCAGCTTCTAAGGGGCAAAGACAGTTTTCTGTCTTCAAGCAAGTAAGTCCAACCTATGATTCTGACTTAGGTTTAAAAAATAAATAGCCCCTGGTAGGCTGAACAGAGATGTACCAAAGTACTGCAAGTTAGCTGCATAAAGGTGGAAGGCCCACATGTATTTGAAGAAAGACGTCTGGTTCTTCTGTTGCATGTACTTCCTTATCTTGAGAGCACTTGTAGCCTTGTCCATGAGTATGTCTCTATACACAATGGAATGCTTGTTTACTCTGGTATCAAAGGGACTCTAGCCAGCTGCCTCTCATCAGCTTTTTGTCCTGCTCCACGACATGACACCCAACAGAGACTGGCTTTATAAACCTTTTTTTCTTTAAAAGGGACCACCTACTGTACAGACAGAAGTGCAACATACAACTTGTGAACCAAATAAAAAGCAGTATCAGTTTTCTGGATTTTCCTTCTACATGGAGAAGAAAGGATTCTACCAAAGAAAATTTAGAACAGTCTGAAAACCCACAATTAAACCATAACATCTGTTTGCACTTGTGCCAAACCCTTAGAGCCATCCCTGAAAAGGTGGTGGCTGTGAAGTAGAACTATTAGACGCCAAAACAAAGGGTTGGTTTGTTGTGGTTTTTTCACAAGCCAAGGAATGCCCGAGGCAACATAAGAATTGCTTGGAAGATGAACACAGACAACAAAATACAATTCCCTGCTACTGTTCTTTGAAAGGGATGAAGCCTCCAGAAGAGGTATCCTTTGAACGCCAAGTGTCTTAATTCAAGCACTACCCAAAAGACTAGTTGCCCAGAAGGGAGAACCATCAATATTTTCTGGAGGGGAAGTCATTCTACCTAAACCAAGCAAGCAGTGTAATGCAAGACTATCTCCTCAAGAAGAAATACAATTATTAACTCTCCTGGAATTCTGTGTTTTACTGACAAGTTGACATTTGGCCTCAGATGATTCTAAAGGGCTCCTGTTTTTCATGCAAACTCACAGAGCAAACAAGTGACTCTGCCACGAAAGGAGCATTAAAAAAAATTACTTTCCTCCAGCTTTCAGCTTTAAAAAAACCCCTACAAATTAAATATACACCTGAACTGTAAGCCACTTCACCTTGTAAAGAATCTTTCAGGAAGAATAATTCCCTTAGGACAAAGTTTTCTGACTCCAAGCAATGAAATAATTAGCTGAAACTAATAGGTGCCCTCCCTCCAGTGAACATCAAGATGCACAAGTGGTTGAACTGTCTCGTAATACAATCTTTTCACTGTATTTTCCATTCTCTTCACTGAGAACTGTTACTGCCCTTTCAAAAGAAGGCAGGCAGGCAGATTATAGTGACAAAAGAGAGAGCTTTCAAGTGTTTTGACTTAATAGATTGGACATACCTTTCAGATGGGTTTACTCGCTGTTCTGCAGGAAAACTCTTCTCTCTCATGCCCTGGAAGTTAAGTTTGATTTTTTCAAGATTTATGTAAATGTATTTTCAAAATACATACAAAGCGAAGACAACCAACCAGACATGGTTTGTGCTGTTTGTATCACTAAATATACATCATCTACATAAGCTTGCTCTCTAACCATTATGACAATCTGCTTTGATCTCTGGCCTACAAAGTCCATAAACTTAAATCTGGTTATTAAGACCAGACTGATACTGGAAACATGGGGTTTTTGTTTCTGAAAGAGATGCCAGTCTTGTTTTAAGGAAAGTTCACCAGGGACTCCATCTACACCAAAGTGATCAGAATGGGTAACTGTCAGAAATCTCACTCGGAGCCGGTAGCTCACCTGAGAGAGTTTATACACAACATCAGCATGTTCCATCAGTGACAGCTTTGTGTACAGGAGCATAAAAAAAGGAATGTTGTTTCCGCATCCAAACATTTTTTCACTGAGAACAGCCTGACCCAATAGCACATCATCACATACTGTAGCTAACCATCAGCCACTTACTGTTCCAAAAATACATTTAAATCCATAAAACCTCAAAGCATTTCTTTCAAAATGGCTCCCCTCCCCCGCCTTAAGGCTTACCTCATGCTATTGGTACTCTCTGCCAAGAAAGAGCACCTTATTAGAGTAATTGGTTAGAGACATTCCAAGGTTGCAAAAAGCAGGCAGATAAGGACCAGAGAATTACTTACTTTGTGCTTTGTTTCTACCCTCTGGTGAATTTTGCTGGAATCAGTAGCTGGAGTCAGAGATGGTTTAAAATACTGGGTCCGACTCCCTGACAGAGAGATTGCCTTTGGTGTCACGAGTTTCTGGACAGGTGGAAGCTGAGATTCCATCTTTGAAAGGGAAGCAACAATCAATTTATTCTTGCACCCATACAATGTGCCACAGCATTTACTGATGAAAAAGGCTACAGAACTATGAAACTCCCATAAGACTCAGCACCCAGTGAAAATTATTTGGAAGTGTTGAAAGCATTTATCTTGCAGAGGAAAATCACCAGAAAAACTGTTATGAAATCCAAAAAGTGATAGAAGTAGCCAAACTCTGACTGAATCCTATTTTAAAATTTGGCAGTTATCTTTACAGACAAATTAATTCATGTTCCTATAATCAAAATAACTCATGTTATTATAATACGCTTCCATCTTTTCCTCTCCTCTGTCCACACGGTAATATTTTTTTTTACTGACATAATCCATTCATTTAACATTCAAGGTGTTAAGCAGCTAATGGTGGCATTTTTCCTCCTTTGAAGCAACAATTAAAAAAAAAGTTCCAAAGTAATTTTGAAATAGTCTCATTTATTAAAACATGTTCCAATGTTTCAGATTTGCATTAGATGCACTTAAAAATACTGGTTTGACCTTGCTTGTCAAAGTAATTTTCGGACAAGTGCTAATTTTTAATAGAAAGCACTGTACACCCTGCAAAACTGACTAAACTGAATTCTGAAACAAAAAAGCTACAAGATTCACCACAGGCTTCATCTGCAGTCTTAGGGATCAGAAGAGTGAGACTTCAGATGCATGCTATTTTTTTAAATTAACATCAAAAGAAAACTGTGTTTACAACGCTGCTTTAATTCCACAGTATCTCCCAACTCTTGGTAATAAAATTCATGTTGTACTATCTATAAAGTGGTTAAAAGTACTTCTTTCTAAAATCTATTATACTCATTTTGAAACCATGAGTAATATGTGGTTTATTTAAGTTCACAAACCCATTTTGAGTGAAGAATGGTCCACTGCTCTTTTTAAATGTAAACAGAATAGAATCAGAACAGAATAGCTGGAAGGGACCTAAATGATCATCTAGTCCAACTGCCTGACCAATGCAGGGCTGACCAAAAGTTAAAGCATGTTGTTAAGGACATTGTCCAAATGCTTCTTCAACACTGACAGGCTTGAGGCATCAATCACCGCTCTACTAATCCTGCTGCAATGTTTGATCACCCTCTCGTTAAAGAAATGCTTCCTAATGTCAAGTCCAAACCTTCCCTGATTGATGCGGCTTTGAGCCACAGGTCCTGTCACTGGATCCCAGGGAGAAGATCTCAGCACCTTCCTCTCTGCTTCCCCTCCTCAGGAAGCTGTAGAGAGCTGAGGTCACCCCTCAGCCTCCTCATTCCAAGCTAGACAAACCCAGTGCCCTTAACTGCTCCCATAGGACATTCCTTCCAGCCCTGTCACCAGCTTTGTTGCCCTCCTCTGGACACTTCCAAGGACCTTAACTCCCTTCTTAAATTGTGGGGCAAGAACTGGACGCAATACTCAAGGTGAGGCTGCACCAACACTGAGTATGGTGGGATAATCACCTCTGTTGATTGGCTGGTGATGCTGTGTTTAATGCACCCCAAGATGTGGTTTGCCCTCATGGTTGCCAGGGCACGCTGATGACTCACAGTGAGCCTGCGGCCAACCCGCACCCCCAGGTCCCTTCCTGCAGGGCTGCTCTCCAGCCACTCCACTTGCAGTTTATACTTGTGTCTGGTGTTACTCTGTCCCAGGTGCAGAATCATAGAATAGTTTGGGTTGGAAGGGACCTTTAACCGTCATCTAGTCCAACCCCCCCAACCTGCAGTGAGCAGGGCCACCTTTATGTAGATCAGGTTGCTCAGAGTCCTGTCCAACCTGACCTGTTTACAGGGATGGGGCACCTACCACCTCTCTGGGCAGTTCTCCCTTATATCCAGTCTGAATCTACCCTCTTTTGTTTTAAAACCATTTACCCCTTCGTCCTATCACAACAGGCCCTACTAAAAAGCCTGTTCCATCTTTCTTATAGGCCCCTTTAAGTACTGAAAGGCTGCAATAAGGTATACCTGCAGTCCTCTCCAGGCTGGATGACCCCAGCTCTCTCAGCCTTTCCTCATAGAATAGGTGCCCCACCTCTCTGTTCATTATTACAGCCCTCTTCTGGACCTGCTCCAACAGGTCCATGTCTGCCCCATGCTGAGGACTCCAGAGCTGAACACAGTACTCCACATTGAGTCTCATCAGAGTGGAGTAGGATAGAATCACCTCCCTCAGCCTGCTGACCACGCTTCTTTGGGTGCAGCCCAGGATATGGTTGGCTTTCTGGGCTGTGAGCGCACACTGCTGGCTCATGCATAGCTTTTTATCCACCAGTATCCCCAAGTCCCTCAGGGATACTCTCAATCCCTTCATCCCCCAGCCTGTATTGATGCCAGGGGTTGCCCTGACCCAGGTGCAGGACCTTACACTTGGCCTTTTGAACCTCATGAGGTTCACATGGGCCCATTTCTTGAGCTTGTCCAGGTCCCTCTGCATGGCATTGTGTTCCTCAGACATGTTAACCACACCACTCAGCTTGGTGTCACCTGCAAACTTGCTGACTACATCACTGATGAAGATCCAGAATTTGTTCTCATTCATTTTCATGCCACTGATTATTGCCCAAGACTCCAATCTACCTAGATCCCTCCACAAGGTCTCTTGTCCCTCAAGAGAGTCAACAACACCTCCCACTTCTGTATCAGCAAACTTGCTAATGATGCATTCAGCTCCTGCATCCACAAATCACTGATAAAAACACTGAACAGATCTGACACTAGAATTGAGCCCAGAGGAACACCGCTGGTGACCAGTCACCAGCCAGATTTAGCCCCATTCACTACAGCCCATAACACCATGCCATTCAGCCAGTTCTTCACCCAGTGCCCTGTAAACCGGCTCATCCCACACCTGCACAACTTCTCCAAAATGATGCTGTCAGGCTATCAAAAGCCTTACTAAAATTCACCTCCTTCCCTTCATCCATAAGGCAAGTGACCTTATTGTGTAAGAATATCGAATTAGTTAAGACTGGAACATACAATGAAAAAAACAAGTCACCCAGTTAGATATTTAATATACCAAGAGCTATTCTGTCTGGTGCAGCTCAAAATAAGAAAAATACCACAAAGAATACCATCAAAAAATTCTGCTTGAGTGCTCAAGTGTTCTGTCAACCATACATTTGCTTTAGCAGGAAACTCTCAACCTTCTCCTCCCCTTCTCAGCCAAGGCTAACCTTCCCCTGCCAAACGTTATAAATTCTAGTATTATGAACAGACAATTTCTCTGCTTTTACCCAGTGACAGCTGCATGCAACATTCGCTTCTGACTGACGTCAGGCCCTATGCTGCAAATCTAGTAAATCTTTCTTAATACCTCATCACAGGTGTAGTTCCACAATTTAACTGAGAATCCATATTGGCTTTGTTTTCAATTATTTAGATAATATTTATGGTAAAGAAATGATATGCTCTACTTTTCAATTTAATTTAGCATATGGGGAAAGATGGTACAGAAAATACAAGATGCTTGTAAATTCTGAAGCGCCTGTAAAATTCATTATACTTCTAATCAAGGGATTAGCATAGAAACTTCTTGAGAGATTCTGTCCATAAAGATAATGTAATTCTAAACGTGAGAGAGCTTCACAGTCCTTCTAGTGTGGGTAGAAAAAGACATTTTTAGCAACTTCCACACAGCTGAGACAGCTATAATTCATGTAACACTAGCATTAACTTGAATTCATGTGTATGCTGTCACTGACGTTTGTGACATTTCTTGTAATAGCTATAAAGAGTAGAAAGTTATCTAACTCGGCTTAAGATGTTACTGATTCTTACCTGGTTTCGCTTGGATTGGAAGGTAGTAATATTCAGCCCACTCCTGTCCAAAGGCTAAGGGGGAAAAAAAGAGTAAATATTAGAGGACAATTTTTTTTTTTCCCTAAGAGAGGATTCCATCAACAAAAACGTGGGGGGGTTGTGATCAACTTACAGAAGAAAGTGGACTAGAAGACGGAATCCTTTTAGCATCCTGTTGAAAGACAGTGCAATAAATTAAACTGGACACTACATAAGGAAGATCTTCATCCTACACTAGCACATTTACTATGTTTTTCAAACACACGAAATAAAACAGATGAAAAGGAGTGCCATTTACCGCCAAAGGACTTGACATCTTCTCCAATGACTGCAAGATGCGCCGTGCTGTGGAACTTGTCACACCACAGGATTGCACATTTGCTTGTTTAGCTTTCATTTGTCGTCTTACTGGTGGCTGAAAAATTAGCATTGCAAATATTATGACACTGATTTTTTAAACATGAATGTATTTTATGCCCTGTGGCTACACCAATGGCAGAAAAATCCACTCACTAGGCATTCAAGCCATGAAGAGGAAAATAGGCTCTACTGACTTTATAAAAGTTTCAGAGGAGCCCCACACACCTTGCACACAGGATAAAGCAACAGAAGAAATACTAAACTGAAAAAGTTCATAAAAGGGAAGATGTTAGACCTGTAGGGTCTCTGAACCAGTAATTGGGAAAACCGAACTGAAGCAAAGGCTTGTGATGTACAAAGTACTTTCACTAACAAAACAGATCTCAGAGTTTCATGATGGTGTAAGTGTAAAACCAACATATACAATCATCATCAGGAATTTCTAGTTTTACTTCTCTTGTTTCCTTCTTTCCTCCGAGACTACACTTGACTGCAGATCTTTTTACTCTGTTTAAAAAGACAAAGATCTGATCTGAACTGTAACAGATCTAAACATATTACACTGAAAAGTGAACTGGTTTATTTGTACCACATGACTTTGAATATAACAAAAATAAAATATAAAAAAATATAAAAAACCCAAGCTTTTTTTTCAGTGTGACTTTCTTCTTTCAATTATGTTAAACCCCTCATGTAACCACACCATGCTTATCGAGCTGCTACGTGCAGACAGAATACAGACTAAACAGCAGGTAAAAAATACAAGCAAGACTTGCTGTAATCTACAATATGCAGCAACAAGCAAGCTAATCTCTCCTTCAAAAGCCTAGTATTTTGGTTCCTCTTTTCAGCACAATCCACATTTATTTTGTGGCAAATAGAAAGAGCTGACCAAAGAGAGCTCCTATCTTACAGGAAGTTTTGAGTGTTCTGAAGTCGAAGTGTTCTTGATTTAACACCAAGTCAGAACAAACTACAAGTTTTCAAGGTTTCCCCTAAGTCAGGAACTTGGAGGTCCCCTTTGTTCCATGGCAGAAATAAGCTGCCAGAATAGGTCCAGCAAACTCTTATTTGCAGTTCCTTAAATAAAGTTCCTTGTGACTTTTTTTTTTTTAAATAAAGGTAATTTTGACTTAAAACACATTCCAACCGAACCAGATTTTATTGACTTCCTTTTAAAATCAACTCTAGCTACTAAGAGTTGGCAGCATTTTTAATTTGCTGGTTCATTTTAGAACACAAAGAACTCTTAGGGACAAGTAACTCTTTTCAAGAGCTAACTGAATGATACTAAAATAGAAAGCATTTTATTGTTTATCTTGAGATTGGATTTAGGACTGCATGCATCCCTCTAGGTAACAGAAAAGCAAAGGACCAGCCAAGTTGCCTTTTAGACACTACTGTAGTAAAGAGAGCACAGTTTTACACAATATATTCATAGCATGAATGTAGGTATGCTTGTGCAAGATCTACAAACAAGTATCAGGCAGGCAGCTTTTGCTACTATAAACACAAGTTATGCCACTATTGGTTTTATTTACATGTTATTTTAATATAATACAGTCAGTAAGCAGTATTTTTAAAGAGTTGACAACAGAGGAAATCCCAACTACAGTCAACTAGCCAGAACCTAAGATGTTACTGTCATTCTTGTGCATCGCAACAAGTATTTCTACATAAACTGTTAAAAAAAATGTAAACAGAAATTGTTCTTTTCTACTCTTGTAGGCTGAGAGGGCAAAATAGGAACTGTTGCCACATTTTAAGCTCCCAGCTCACAGCTCTTTTGGCAGTGTTACCCCTTCTGTATTTTGCTTACACTTCCCTCAGGCGGCATTGCTATTCTCATACCTGATAAGGAGCAATTCGTGCTTTTGTCTCCCTCGCTGCTGCAGCTGCACCACCATAAGTGGTCTTCCCAGGGTAAAATGGAGAATCCCCAAGCTGGCTTGTCTTAAAGACAGAAGTGTTTCCGAGTGACTACAGAATGGTATTAAAATAAGTGGTTAGTAAATGGCTACAAATTCAAACTAGTTAAAATTGATACTGTGCAGTACTTACAGGAGAGGGAGATCCAAAAGCAGATAAATTGAATGCAGGTTTTTTAGAGCTAGCTGCAGGATGCTGTGAGAGGGAATGAGATCTTTCAGCTTCTGTGGACCAGAGCAATGGTGCTGAAGTATTTTTTGAAACTGTGATATCTGTCAAAATGACACATGCCATATGTAAATGCCTTGTGTACATAGAGAACTTTAATACTGAAGATCACACTAACACCAGAGTTCTTTAATACATAGGTCTTAGAGAATTAAGAGTCCCCTAACATGCATTTCTCCAGCATTCTATAACCTTCAGAGCTCTTCAAACAGATCAATTTCACATACTGCATGAAAACCAAGGGCCAGCTCTTAACTTGGAAGTCTGTTCACAGAACTGCAAATATGTTACCTTTCAGTAATCTTTCGAAAGCGTGCACAAGTTAATAGTATGCTTCCAATGCAATGCAAAGCAATTTCATTTTTTCTTCTTTCACAGTAAAATAAAAGGGAACTTCATAAACACTGGTGCATCTATAATAATACAAAGTTTTTCCTATGTTGGTAAAGGGTTAGAGGCCAGCATAGGCCAGAACTACACAGGTTTTAAACCTGAAAAATTCCCTAAAGGCTGAACTAACAGAGTTTACAACCTATTTTCCATGTATGTTTTATAGAGACACGCCAGAAAGCTCTAGTGTACTCAGGTTATATTGCTAAACTCTGTCAACATCTACTCTGCACTGTGAAAACATGTTCTCCAGAGAACTTGCTGAGCACACCTCAATCCCCATTTATACTGGGGGGGGAAGGAGAGGCGCTAGAAAAAGCTGCAAACCTGTTGTTTGCCCTTTCTCAGTGAGATCACCTAAGTCCCCATCTACATCAATACAATGGTTTGGGGTTTGGTTGGTTGGTTGTGTTTTTTATACTTTAAAATGGTGTACATTCCTTACTGAATTCAGCAAAAGACATGGCAGTATAAACAACTGATGCCTTCTACCAGGAAAAGACAAAAAAACAGCCCAGAACTTGCTCAATCAGACTAGTTTCTTTATTGACTCCTGGTGAAAACAGGAAAATACCTATTTGTGTTTCTATTTGTCACCTGCATTTATTCAGAGTTAAGCAACTGTCAGTCAAATATTGCAAATCACTATTCCTTCTAGGCAATCAACCCAGCTGTCCAGCTACAGAGTCATCTGCAGATCCTACTATCCGAATTTAAGACTTACAGATTACCTATCTAAAACTGTGTTTATCAGCACTGACTCAATATCAGAGTCTCACAAATGCATTCCAAGGCATGCTTATATTGAAAAGGTGACAGGATTATATATTAAAAATTAAATATAATTGTAACATCCAAAGCTGATAGTCACATACTTTATTCACTAAGGTGATGTGGAATATTAAAGAATGCAAAGTACTTCATGTTATCAAAAATCAATTAGAGAACTTGAAAGTTACCTTTATCAGATGCTCTAGAGGAGAAGCCACTGGTTGTTGAGATGTTATCATCATCATGCTGAGAGGTAGAATCTTTTATTTCTCTTACAAGAGACAGTCCAGGACTGCCAATGCCAAGTGAAGAAGATGTAGAGGGCTGACAATGTGGTACTGTAGAATCCAACATGGTACAGTTCAAATGGCTCCGATGAAGAGAGGGCCTTGTTAACACATCCGAGTAGTTCAATGCAGATCTACTTGTGGATGGTTCTAAACAAGAACAGGGAGACAATTAGCTTTTCTATAGGCAGAAGCCAAAACCTGTTTTCTATCAACAGTCATGCTATTGCCAAGTTTCAAGCACAAAAATAGAGAAGCCAAATTTAACGTCTTCCTCGCCCAGATAGCGTTTCATCTGTCTGATTACAACAGCAACACTGCTTGTAATACTAAGTATTAATGTCCTGTTAAGAAGCAGCTAATGATGGGGTTTTACAACACCAGATTCTGATCCCATGTTTAAGTGCTATAACACTGGGTCTTTCACTAAATCAAACATGTACGTCCTTCTTTTGTTGACAAAGCTTGCAATAAGCTTTCCAAAATTTGAAATTACATGCCAAGTTACAGACTTGCAGTTTACATAATCTTGTAACACAGATGATGTTAATCTGAATACATGACATGAAAATGAGTATTTCCAGAGATTTTTTGGGGGAGTTGTTTGTTTTCATGCCATCATCCCTCTTCCCAAATTCTACTACATCAGGTCATGCTACAGGCAAAACATTATCCATTAACTTCTGAGATGTGGGCACAAACGACAAGCACGCATCATGGCCTCAGTTGCAAGGTAGGCATTTTTTGCCTCATGAACCACTCCAGTGTCCTGCAAGAGGTGGTCTCTCAGCTCCACCTTGCCACCCGAATGAAACAGCTATTAATGAATATCTTGCCTGATAGCCATGGAAGTCCATAGTCCCTCCTGGGAATTCTGGATATGAACACGATTTTGAGTCACTATCCTCTTGATATTTGCACTGAAGCTTAAACTAGCTAGTTCAATCTTCATAACCACCACAGTATCAGTAATTAGTTCTCCAAAGCACTGGTAGATTTTTAGGACTCTCTTGTTCAAGATAAAGTGTTACCATGTTGAAGGCTGGCCAAACAAAGGAATACAGCCGCTAGCACATTGGTACCTCAGAGCTGAAGAAACGAGCATTCTAAAATTATAATAGTAGTAATAATTAAAAAAAACAAAACCCAAAAAACTCATTATTAACTACAGTGAGAAAGATTGGCCTACAGCATCCACAGACTGCAATGCAAGCTACTAAAGGTTCTAGGGTGTCCATCTGCTCCTATTTTTTTTAGAGCTAGAAAGTTTGTTGTGCAGCTGTTCTTACTGAAAGATCCTTTCACACAGTTCTTCAGGAAAGCCAACACATGTTCCTCATTCATGAAGACCTTCTCTATTCCTTTATCCAAACTCATCCTCAAGCTACAGCTACACAGAAATAATAAAGCTCCTTATTTACAATTAGATGACACTGGTGGCAAAGGTATTTCCTCATTATTTCCCATTCTGCCAACAACAGAAGCAACTGACTTTCCGCACAGATGGCTATGTACGTGTGCTCAGACAAAACTTCTCTACAATTTAAGTTCCACGAAACTGCTAATTTAAGAGAAACTCAAATGAGAGCATATGCAGATTTACAGGAGAACTACAGAAACAGGGAAAGATACAGATATAAAACAGATCTTTTATGCGGTGAAGGGCTGCAAATTTCTTTGCCATGGATCCAAACAGGTTTCCAAAGATCCCACGCTAGCTACGCTCATACCTTAATGTTACCACATATTTCAAAAAAATTTATTTTGAAAGAAAACATATGGAAATTTTGAATGAAACATATTTCAAAAAGAATAATGTCATGGATCAAGTTCCCCAATTCTTCATTGAACTAACAAGGAACTTTACTAAATTAAGAAGCCCAGAGAAACAAAAAAAAACAACCAACCCCACAAAACAACAACAAAAATATCAGGACATGAGAAGGAATTTTCCTCTGGCACTCCAGCATCTGGTCTTTTATTTTGAGGACAGCAGAACAAATTAATGTTTTTATTACCTTAGGCAATTAGACAGACATTCATTCCAGACCTTCCAAAAACAACACGTGACCCAGCACACTTGCAAATGAATATTATCAAAATTCTGCACCTGGATAATTGACTACCTGAAGTTAACTGATGGCTTCCAAGAGCTGTCAGACAACCTCCAGTACGTTTTGCAGTTATGTCTGCAGAAACTGTATAACATAACTGCAGTTTCAGAAACAGTTGGGGGGGGTGGTGTTTGGTTTTTTTTGAGGTGTTTTGGTTTTGTTGGTGGGTTTGGTTTTGGTTGTTTTCTGGGGTTTGTTTATTTATTTATTTTTAATTCTGTCAAAATGCTCCTTCCAGCTTCCCTTAGAAATTTAGATTCAGAGCTAGAAATCTGTGAATAAATACAGATGGCCAGAATACTAAATGAATTTTCACATACCGTCTAGATTAATTCTTGCTGTTTCAGGCATGACTCTCCCATCAATCACGATGGTATCTTCATTTGCATAATCATGGTGATAGTTTACTGGATTCTCTTCCTGGTCTGTAGATTCATTTGCATCTACACATTCATCTTCACTTTTATTGAAATACTTCTGTAACCATCCCGGTACAATGTTTTTCACCGATGCTGTCATTCTGCTAATGATTCCCTGCTTGAAAGAAAAAATAAACACTTGTTAATTACAGAAACACAGTCAGCAGCATACACTACAATGCAGCCTTGCACACACTTTGAAGACAGACATTAGATAGCAAATATTCAGGACAAGAATAATATAGAGGGGGTTGATTCTTGACATAGGATCTCTACACTTCTGGGACACATGTGACAAAACTTAGCCCAGTGTTGATTTAGTACTAACCTATCAGCTTCTGCACTCCCCAGTGACCTTGGCAATATTCAAACTTCTGACATTTCAGTCAAAGTTTACGAGAAGCTTGTCAAGTCACAAGGTCATCAGGAAATTCTATTTCTAAATAACTACTGATGTACATACTGGTTTTGAAGATTCCTCCTCTTAATGTCTTCACTTGAAAAATCATCAAAACCAGAAGCTCAGCAATTATTTGCAGTGATAGTGACGACCATAATAGCTGCTACAGTCAGTGAACTCAAATATTTTTGATTTTTCTAATGCTGAACTGCAATAGCAACATTAGCAAAACAACCCACTGTTATGCTCAGAACAGCCAGAGTACCCGGAAAGAAATAGCTATAGTTGAACAACAGATGCCTCAGTACAGAACTGTTAAATAGATCCATTTTGATCAAATTTCATTTCATTGTATTTTAAAGTTTTAGATCTCCAAACCTTTAAATATTCTGCAACTACTGAATATATAACAGCCATTTCCATCTTGACATTCAAAAATTTATCACAATGCTTACGTTCTACATTTAAGAAATACTTATTTACCATTTTTGTTTAGGCAGTCACTTGTCCCCTTGATGGAGACATCATGCCCTCAAAATTTCAACACACCTTCCTGTCAAATCTCAACCCTGTGCATCAGATTGCTTGCAGCATGGAGCTCCCTCCTTCTTATTCTGACTGCAGCCAAAGAACCAGCTGCTAAACTCTGCAAGCTGCATGCAAACTGCAATTTCAACACTTTGTAAAACTGAGAAGTAACAAGAGTTAAAGAGATTTTTGCTGAACTCCATTGTCAGCTGCTAACACATGTACCAAAGGCTCTGGCAAGGTACTTTGATATTTTTCTGGGTTTAGGCAACAAAATTTTCTAGTCAAAATAGTAATTCAGGTGTAGAAATTGAGAATATTCTTTGAGCATGTAATAGTTACAGTCTAGTAAGCAATTCTGAAACAAGAACTCTGCTATATTCAACTTTCTTAAAAAAAAAAACCAGCACACAAATGAAAAAAGAAGCCCGTATCACTTATTCAAGTCTTTAATACACAATAATGCAAATACCAACTAGCAGGAGTTATAAGCATGTTAGGCACCCTTGAATCAGGAGTTAAGAAGGGGGTGGAGAAAGAAGAGATAGGGAAGGTAGTAAACAGAAAGCCTTTTCAGTTAACTTATATTTTGACATTTTTCACCACGATCTGTAATTTAATCTCGTACTTGCACAAAGACAAAATATCCAGAGACAGTTTAAACCAGACAGAATACAGAGTAATAAACACATCCATCACAATTACCACACAAAGATGCACACAACGTGCTATGCTTAGGATGTTGCTGCTATTCTACATAAATACTAAGCCTCAGCTTTCCAACAAAAACTAACGCTATGTAATAGCAGGGTTCACAAACAGTTCAGTGCATGGTACCAACAAAGAGGCAGTCCCCCCATTCTACCCTCAGCCCCTCACTTCCACAGTTGCCTGAGACACTGTCCCACTTTTTAGGGCAAGTATTTTGCTGTTATGAATAAAAGTGTATCAGGAACTCACAGGAGTGAGTGCCAAAATAAGCAAATGGTTAGGACACAAACTGCATCCAAGGCAATGCTCTTTCCAGAAAGTTGACCGCTACTGCATTTAGTATTGCTAGGGAGTTTCTCCATCAGAGAATAGATAATATTGGCCATAAAATTGACCTGTATGATTCTTTTGCTGAAGAAATCCTCCTAGGACTGAAAGCTATCTGAGACTCAAGACAGAAGAAGTCATAGGCATGCAGAAGAGTAAACATGCAATCATTAGTAATCCAAATGAGTAAATGGAGAATCTAGCTAGAATAATAATTAACCAAGATGACATTTTACCATCCACATCTAAAAACAGACTGGTTTGACCCTTTCTTGCATATGGCAGCCTTGCTAGCATTATCCATATCATCAGCACTTCAAGACTAACACTGGGTAACCTCCCAAACCAATCCAGGAGCTGGAACTCACCCAGCCACACTCTAACAAGTACTAATAGGCTGCTCCATCTGGCTTAGGCTCAGGGGAAGACCAAAAGCACTGTTTTCTGCTCCAAAATACTGCTGGCTTAGTGACAAAGCAAGGAAAAGCAAAACACATGGAAACACACCTCCATTTTTTGCCTGCAAAATGAAAATATTGATAGAAGGCACTGTGAAAGCACTATTACGGCATTATGCATGAGCCGCCATCAAACACAGCTCTTGCTAAAAAACCCCACATCCTTACTAAAAGCAAGCCACACATGCCAGGGTATGCCCATTCGCACAACAAAAAAAAAGAAAGCAAGAAAATGAAAATTTCCTTATGGTATCTCTTACAGCTGGAAGTCAATCAGTAAAGCCTTATGGTTGGATTCCTGTCCAAGGCAGGCAGTTAAGGTACCACTGACCAACTGCACGTTTTAAACATGCACACTCCCGTATTCTTGCCAGGACTTTCAGCAAAGTGTCATGCCTTACACTGTCTTTAAAGCTGTCTGACTTTAATCTTACCCTGCCTTTTAGTTTCCTTATTCTTCAGCTTCAGTACACGTTTGAACACTCTTAATGCAACAAAAGCCTACCCTGTCAGCAGCAGAACACTCTCCCTACTCCACCTGTGCCACCAGTTTCATACTTTGTCCATCCCAGTTTCCCTGGTGCTACCATCTCCCCACATAGGCATCACTAATCCTTCTATAAGGCTAGCAAGGACACCGCACAGCTCATTGATGCAAACAGATCTTCAGAGGTGAAATACAAAAGACACGGCACAAGACAACTCTAAAAGGCTTATTCCTCCAGCAAAATCTGAGCAAACTGCTCAAATCCCAAACTCCTCATGCCACAAATGCGTACCAGTCCCTTCCTGAACACCGTCATTCACTACACCTACACTGAACATGCTATGGCACAAAAACTCTTCTAGTTTCCAAACCCAGGTTGGAAGCAGAGGAAGTGGCACTGGCTGTTATGAGCTTTAATGCTCGTAACAGCTCATTTCTACAGGCCACAGGGGCACCAAACTTAGTATTGTTAAAGGGCAGTAGATGTAATCTATTGGCAACCCCAACTGCACGTAGCAGCGTTTTAGTCAGTGAATGTGTTTTAGCCCTTAACTTGACTGATTTCAGCAGTCTGAGAGCTGCTGTCAGTACCAACAGTTGTCTGCTCATCTTAAGCACGCTCGTACTCTATTCTTATCCTAAAGTACCAGCAGGAAAGAAAACAAACAAACAAATAAGCACAGAAAGAAAAACCCCAAACCACACAAAAAACCAAATCTGCTGAAAAGATCCAGTACTTACGAATAGATACTTACAACAGTTTTTCAAATTCCGTGCATCATCCTAAGTGTCTGAAGCTCTGCTAGATATGTCTATACTTACAAACATCACAGCAACAGTAACTACAGTTTCAGTTACTCAAGGCATATTTGCCTTGAGATGCAACCCTAAGCAAAAGCTATGTAGATAGAAACACTAAATAGTAAGCAAACATATGTCATAATTTCCTACTTTAAGATACCATTTCTTCCACAGATTTATATAAAGAAAGAAAAATCCACAGGTTATGGTCACAGTTCAACTTACAAACTTAAAAGCAGGCTACTTGGCCAAAAGTATTTATGGAATAGGACAGTTTTCCAAGCTCATAAGGGTCTTTCAAATAGCATGGGGGATAGGGGATGGTGTGTGCTGGCAGGAGTACTCAGCAACAATGCATTACTGGAAAACATCTATTTTTTGTAATTGACTTGATTCAGTGTGAGAGGCTTAAGTAAATCCCACTAAACACCACAAGATGTATGAAAAATATTATATATAGATTATATAAAGGTCATACACTAACATGAATTTGTCAGAGATGCTAAATATGCAACCAGATAAAAGAGCCAATTTCCACTTCACTGTATGCACACCTCTGAAAAGCATCAAGTTTTTACCTCCAGGCCTCTCAAGAGATTTATTAGTTTCCCATTTCAAAGTTCAAGTTCTTAGAACATACAAATCAGTGAGTCCTCAAAAAGAAATCCTACACCTAACAGTGAAGTTCACCATTATAGAGCAGATCAATCTAACCACTTCCAACCATCAAAAAAGGCATTTTCATGCCCTCTCCATCCCCCACGGTTACCCCAAGCCAGCTCTGGCGCATAGCAGCTACTCTCCATACTAGCTGAATTCATTAATCTGGCAAAAAGTACATGTTTCTCTGCTGGACTAATGAGTTCAACTGGCTCAGCACACCAGAACTGGCATAAGAGAGAGCAAGATCAGGGAGCCAGGATGAAGAAACAGAACTTAGCCGTTCTTTTAACCATCCTGTGTCTGTACTGCCATTAAAGAGATTGTCCCTTTCTCATCTCCAACTTGCCCTTCCCTTGTGCTGCTGCTAGCACACATATGCAGCAAAGTGACAAATTCTATCAAGACTCTATCAAAAAGATGCAGCCAAAAATTCATCTACACACTGTGGCGTTGAGGACTGCCCTTCAAGGGCTTCAGGTTGCTGGTCCTGCTTACCATGTAGCTGGGCTGCTAGAACAGAAATGGGATTGACATGATCGTCTCTTGCAGGAGCAAACTTAGACCGCCTTAAACTACTCTGCTTTTGCTACTTGGGGAGTGGTTTCAATTTGGATGAAGGACAGCAGAGTTTGACATTTCATTTAGAAAAAAAGACAATAAAACTATGACTTAATATGAACAATATGTTCCAGGAATATATGTAACATTTGAAAACAACAATTTTCTTTAAGGCAAGTGGACTAGATCAGATTTATTTCTAAAAATCATGTAGAAGGGATTATGATACCAGGTATTTCCTTCTCATTGCTTGAAGTGAGCCTTATTTTCCTTTGTCTAGTTAGCTTTAGAATAAACAGTACAGGGAACTTCAGGTGCTGTTTTACATTTTGGCACTGCTTTCACATCTGTACCCATCATTATCGCTTCCATCTGAGTGCAAAATGCCAGCATACGCTCTGATAGATAAATCAGTGCTAACCCACTAGGTTAAATCCTTGTTTCGCTGAATGGTTTTATCTCAGGTTTTGTCCACACCTTTAGCTGACACTGTGACATTACAAGAGCACACAAAGTACAAGGCACTTTTCTTCCTTCCTTATATGAAGCACTACATTAGGTTCTAGTTCATACTCAGCACCGATCAGCAGTGGGCACTGTAAATTACTGAGCGTATGTTCAATGCTACACTTTGAGACAGAAACCTATCACCATCAAAACAAAAGAAATTTAAGATTAAAGAGAACTATTTTCACTTACAACTTCACAAGCAATTTTAAAGGGGTTCTTTCTTAATCTAGGAAGGGACTATAAGTACAATTACTGTTTATTTACTGAAAGACTGTCACACTTATGCAGTGTGGCTGCAGTCAAGGTTCATAAACAGTGCACAGAATTACATTATTTTAAATGCTGCTTAGACTATTTTTCTTTTCCTGTAAGGGAACCCTGCAGTCTAAACTGATTATTTTTATTTAACAAGTACAACAATAGCTAAAAAATGCCCACAGCACTGGGATAACAAACTCTGACACAACCACACAGACAAAAAGTTTGAAGTTTTCAAAATCAAAATGATCAAGAAATCTATTTCCCATAGCACCAAATGGTCTTTATAAGGCCATTAGTACAAGTTATCAGATTTAGCACAGTATGCTAACATACATTTTATATTTAGAACACAAATACACAGTTCAGGTAATAAAGTATCTATCTTGTAGGTATTCTCTATATAGTAAGACCCAATTGATTACAGTATTTCAATTTCACCAAACATAACTGATAATAGAAATTATAGGCAAACTATTCCTCTTTCCTGTATTTACAGAAAATACGATGTTTATACACTAGACCTGTAATTCAGTCTCAAAGATAAGACCAGTTGAACTGCTTAACCTTTCGCTTGATTTATTGTAGTCTTGGAGGTCACCAGACCTTGAGGTCTAATAGGGGAAGGAGTCAGGAGACTCTTCAAACAAAGAGTTTGATTCAAAATACAATCACAACTAAAAGCAAAGTCAGTTCTGCAGGACACTCTGGCCAAACTCTTTCCATAGGAGACCTACGAAGATAATAATGATCAACGTCAGCCAGGAGAAAGAAAATTTTCTACAGGCAAAGCTAGTGTGTGTGCTAAAACTCTGTCAGACTTGAGTGCATGCTGCTGTCAATGCGTTTGTATATGTTTCCTGGCAAAGGTGAACATAAAGATGAACTTATGCTTACTTCAAAAAACATGGTGGTCACAACCAAGCCAAACAATCACAAAAACAGTGTAATTAAATGCAACACACAATTATGAGATAAGTTATAGAAACTCAAAGGAAACTTCACCCCTTCAGAAATATTAGTACTGTTACCCTAATATTAAAGTTTTAGTGCTGTTGCATTTCCTAGACAAAGGGGACAAAAAGTCTTTTCTTGTCAAAAGAAGGGGAATGTATTTGTAAACTGTCCCACAAAAACAAAGAAAACCAAATCTTACGCTTAAGAGATCTTTTAATTAATAAGTATTTTTGTATAGTAATCTAGAATGCCACCATGGCAAACACTGTATCAGCAAGTTGCAAAACTACTAATGCTTCAGGCAAATTAAAACAAGCTAGTTCATGCTTGCCTTCACTCAGTTTTAAAATGGTCCAAGTGATTTGGCTTAAAGGGTTTAGAGAGTAATTACCCAGTCCTTTCCACCAACAAAGTTGCTGGTATAACAATCTCCCACCAGAGGTGGTGACATATAGTGCAAATGACACGACCTTCAAGGGGCTCAACTGTTATCAAAATTACCATCTCGTTGTCTTAAAAGGTACATTTAAATTGTACCTTCAATTAGACATTTGTAACAGGCAGATAAGACCTGTAGCATCTACGCATAAGGACAAGGCAAGTAAAGACTTTAAAAGCAGCACTATAAATAAAAAAAATAAAATTTTATTTAGTTGGGAGTGAGTCCAGAGGAGGCCACAAAGGTGATCAGAAGGCTGGAGCACGTTTCTTATGAAGACAGGCCAAGAGAGTTGGGCTTGTTCAGCCTGGAGAAGAGAAAGCTCTGGGGAGACCTTACAGCAGCCTTCCAGTACCTAAAGGGGGCCTACAAGAAACCTGGAGACAGATTTTTTACAAGGACATGTAGTGACAGGACAAGGAGGAACGGCTTTAAGCTGAAAGAGGGGAGATGTAGATTAGGTATTAGGGAAAAGCTCTTCATTGTGAGGGTAGTGATGCATAGGTTGCCCACAGGAGCTGTGGCTGCCCCATCCCTGGCAGTGTTCAAGGCCAGGTGGGACAGGGCTTTGGGCAACCTGGTCTAGTGGAAGGTGTCCCTGCCCATGGCAGGAGGTTGGAACTGGGTGATCTTCAAGGTCCCTTCCAGCCCAAACCATTCTGTCATTCCGTGATAAAATAAAATACAGAACGTAGTGCTAAGAGGGGAGATACCTGGCACAAGAAATCTGTACAAATGAAAACAAGAAATATATTTAGGGCAGCTGTTCACAAAAATGCATGGACAAGTAATCTAATACCCTAACAAGTAATTAAAAAAATCTGCCTAATGGCTAATATTTTTCATTAGAAAAATATTGTGGACACTCAATTCCTCATCACTAAGGACTTGTACTGTTACAAAATGCAGAGAGGAAAGTTTTCATTATGTTGTCTTAGTAGTACATACAAAGAAACGTATACTGAAGAACATCTCCTCCTCCTCTCGCGACTGTATAGATATCACTATTCAACATATTTCAGATGTACAATAGCTACACGATAAACACAGGATCGACTATACAGAACTTTAAATTGCAAAAAACTCAAAGAGTTTTTGTAATTTAACAGCAGAAAATGACCAACCACTAAAAAAATAGAAGACTTTTTTTTAAAAGAGAAAAGCCTCTTAGCTATTCTCTTCTTGAGGGCAACCCTGCAATTTTCTCTAGATAAAACCCAACGGCGAGACAGAGGCATTATCTCTTCCCTCAAAAACAAGCAAGAATTAGAGGATGGACCAACAAAAGGGTTACCAACCTATAGTAACATTGACATTTACACTGAAACCACGTGTCTGTGGGTGTTCTGTGGTCCTACAGCAGCACTCACAGAACCACACAGACACAGAAGCTGTACAACACCCCAGGTCCAACACCTACTCCAAACTCACACCCAGAGAAGGGCCAAGATCAGGTCACTGTGCCCATCTGGGTTTTGAGCAGCTCCAGGGCTAGAGACCTCTCTAGGCAATTCTTCCAACATACTGGAAGCCCACATGTTGTAAGTCCTCACAGTTAAAAGATTTTTCCCAATATTTAATCAGAATTTTCATTTTTGCAACTGGAGTCCATTGCCTCTTTTCCATCAGTTTCAATCTGCGAGAACCTCTACTAGCAATCAGCTGCCACTAGAACTTTCTACGGCTCATTTGACAACCCTTTGAGGTCAATGGTTCCACTAATTTCCCAACCACTTTACAGTCCACCTGACAAATCTGCATTTCACCAGCAGGACTACAGGGATAACATGGGAGACCATGCTGAGGGCCTTGCTAAAAGTGCAGGTAAACAACATCCACTGCTCACCCCAAGTCCACTGAGCCAGTCAACCCACTGCAGTTCGAATTTGTTACACAAGGGTACAGTAGCCCACATCTGCACCTCTCTGAAATAGCTCTGCTCAAACTTTTTTAGGCACGCAAAGACATTTTGAACTCTGTCCTCTCACAGTCCTTCGAATCAGCAGCAGCTCAGTTCCTCCACGGCAGGGGAGCAAGAACCGGTTCTAATTACTGACTGGAGGAATAAATAACTCAGAGGAAGTGATGCGCTGCCAGGAACCAAAGGCAATTTGCAGTGTCCCAGCTAACAGAGTCTATTTCATCTGCTTTTTTCCTCTCCTAAAGTACCACTCACTAATACTGTTTTTCTTCAACACTTCACAGCCTCCAAGGCTGTCATGACAACACTTTGATAGACAAAACCCAAAACATTAATAAAATGCTACAGCAATCATCGTTCCAAATTTGTTGTACTGCTGGCAGTACTGTTAGCCTAAATGAGAGAAAATTGTCAGTATCTCAGCTTAAAAAGTTCTTCCTAGCCAGGACACATTTCTGTTTCCGGTAGCAGCAGAAAGCCAAGTACTGCATTTAAACATCTGGTTCACTACTATGATCTGATATTGCTGGGACAGACACAAAACCTCTGACGTTAACTACTAGCCCATTCATTTAAAACCAACCTTTAAGTAAGTATTAAACATTTCTTCAAATCTATTCATTTTAGATTAATGTGCTAACCTACAACTAAATCAAAACAAGCAGAGACACATACAATTATAAATACAACCACCTAAGCAGGCTTCTAGGTACAATCCTACTGATAGGAGTTAAACCAATACAATTATACTCATGTTGGTCCCTATGGACATTCTTTAAAAAGGTTATTTAAATTACTGTTTTTCTGCTTCAGGTTTATGAAACCTTACCTACTTTACATTACTCAACATGGTACTCTAGGAACTCTTTAGCATATGAGTTTCATAATTTCCTCCCAAAATAAACCTGGTGGTTTATAAGATTCCTTCTGCCCATTGCCTGCAGTCACTGCCCAACAGGAAAATGCCATGCATACTCCAAACAACAGTTTACAACTAGCCTACCTTCAAGACAGCAGCAGGTGATAATGTAACAATTAAGACATTGCTGCATAGTCTAAACTCCAGATCCTGCAGCTATTTCATCTGGGAAGAATCTCCCATGATTTCTCAAGTGACTTTGTGAAACTCACCAATCCAGACAGGACTTTCATGACCGGGACTAGCAAATGTGCCTTGCAGTAGCTGCCTGGTCCCCTCTTTCAGGTAATATCCTAACTACATCAGCGCAAGACTAACTACAAACATGCAGAAACTCAGGCTGGTTTCATCAAGGAAAACATCTTTAGACTGTTTTCTTGTGTATCATGTAGCACATCTACATTATAAATATGCACAGGCAAGTACACATGTGAGAAAAAAAACCCAACAACAAAAACTTATCGCTCCACAGCAAAAGTTTCAATCTACAAATATTATTTCTAATATCAAACAGCTCCAGGCTGAAGCTTAACATAAACATACAGGTTTATGGGAAGGTTATAAAGACTTTTCAGGTAATTGTTTTTTCTCACACTCAAATCTGCTTGTATGACCTTAGGAGTCCAGGTGAGTCAAAGTTCCTGGACATTTTCACTTGAACAGTTAATTATCAAATCATAAAATAACCAAAACAAGTGGTTTTAAGCTCCTCTCATGTAAGTCACATTTAGAACCACTGAAATCTATGTTACCTACATGAGAATGGTGCTATTCCAGGCTAAATCAGTGCACACATGCAAAAGCACAAAATTAAACATAAAATTAACAACTGGAATATAAAAATACTAAACTAGAAGCTGCTTAATAAGCCAGCAATGTAAATACTCATCCTAATAGCACATTCATACCAGTAATCCCCATCATCAGCCTACCTAGGGACAAACCCAGCATTTAAGAAGCCCCATGGCCACATCCGGAAGATGAAACCCAGATGCAAGACACAATAGCTCTTTGCTTGCACATGTTTAGCCCTCAGAGAAGCCGTAATTTTAACCCAAGTGCCTAAGCTCCTTACACAGTACAGAGAGAGGCTGGATATTTCAGCATGAGATGGCTAAATAGGTAGCACGCTAAGCACAGTGTAATCGAAAGTCAACACATTTAGCGTGGAGCTGTCAATACTTCGCAACTAGGAAAGCACAGTCAATGCGGAGGGACTCAGTTCTACCCTCAGAGCTACAACAGAGCTCTGAGATGCGATTCCCACCCCACAAACCTTCACAGTGAGTCTATGCCATCTTTACTTAACAGTGCTGCTACTTTCTGCGTGTTGGTTTAATAATATTGCTCCTGACAGTGTGTGTTTTATAATGCAGGATGGTAGCTCAGAAGGGAAAATGCCATGGCTTAGTTCCTTCACGAGTGGGGAACTCTGCAGCTGTATCACCTCATTCTAGAATATGCAAGCTGCAAGTCAGAGTCTTCTCTTCCAGGCAGCGTCTGTTTACCTCTCCTATTTAAGGCTGTTTTTTAAAAAGGCTCTAGATTAAAAAAAACCACACACGTAAACATAATGATGCATGGCTCGGAAGTTTAATGATCAGGCAGAAAATATTAGGCTTTGCATGTTTGCTCCAAGGAACATCTAACGTAAAACATCATCTGAAATCAAGGATCAGAGCCTGCATGTCTTGAGTCTTGGAGAGCAACATCTTCTTAGATATCCTCTTTCTGGCTCAGTGAATCATGCTTTCTTTTTCTGGATAGTAACACAGCTTCAGCCAGGAGAACTGAAGACAACACACAGCTTGGCAACTGGGATATTTGCCCGGAAAGTGGAAGATGTAGGTTGATCCCTCCAGGCAAAAAAAGCATCTGAAGCAGGGTCTACCACATTCTGAACAAATGCTTTAACTAATAGTCATTAAAAGGCAGCAGCAGCAACACCTCCTCTTCCAACTGCCTTCTAAAGCTGTCACTGTACTTCACAGCAGACTAACTCTGCAGCACATGTCGGGCACGACCAGAGAATTCTCACCTAACTGAATTCTCCAGGAGACTATAGCAAAATAACAACATCCAGAAAGCAGAGAGTCATGAGCCAGGCATCATGCTCATCACCTTTCATAAGAGTGGAAAAAAAAATAATAACAAAAATTCTGATGTCCTAAGAACTTCAAAGCTATTACCTATATTGAGTACAGTGCTTAGGCACCTTCAGAGCTCCGTGAGAAGAGACTGAGGGTTTTCAGGACTGCAGTTTTGACCACAAGCACCTATAACAGTTATATTAAAGTATCTCTATGAACCTACTTATCGATAATAGTTAGGGGGATCAGAATCAGAGGTATAACCTCATGTCAGGATTGCATTAAGCACTTTCTTCTCTTCCCAGACCCATTACTGAGAGAAAATTAACACTAAACTACAGAACACTTCTGCAGAGTGGGCATTAATATTGAAAACAGGAACACTTGTCAATTAATTCCAATTTAAGTTAGCTATCTAACCAGAGCTCATCTTTTACTGTAATGCAGGTTAGTGAGCTGCATAGGGTTAAAAAGTTATCCATTAGAACAAGTGGGCATGTCTGATATCTATCAGTTTGCCTGTTTATTTAATCATCACAACTGCCTCCCCTCCTCCCCCCACCCCAATATATTACTGTTAATTTGAACTATATATTTGATTTGCAGCATCCATTCTTTGGGCAGAATCCCACAGATCTCCCCAAACACGTGTCTGCTTTGGCACATTGTTTAAATAAACCTACTGGAAAATGCACTGAGATAACAGACAATAGAAGAGTCAGAACACCATCTACACTGATTATTTCAATTTCAAGCGTAAGATTTATCAGTTACCTACACAGGATCA
This sequence comes from Nestor notabilis, assembly GCF_000696875.1. Classification (NCBI taxonomy): domain Eukaryota; kingdom Metazoa; phylum Chordata; class Aves; order Psittaciformes; family Psittacidae; genus Nestor; species Nestor notabilis. The sequence continues at coordinate 32,980 of NW_009935948.1, forward strand.
ACAAACACAAGATACAGCAATTTCAACATTATGCCAGCATTCGCATAAGAGCTGTTGACATCTGCTCTGTAAGTGCAGCGATCCTTTGCACGAAGAGTCACCATGCTAGCTTTACAAGGACAACACTGCTGTACAACACTATATAAAACACTAAGTGTAGTATTTCCCAAATAACAGAAACTAATCAAGCAACGACTCGTGCATAACACTTCCTCAATTTTGCATATAATACTCATCCCCCTAGCTTATGTTGCCAATGTAATAACATAAAGGTTTTGGCTGAACAGTCAACCTCAGGTTCATAAGTACATGTGGAAGTCATTTCCAGAACACTGTCTGTGGGCATCTTGCAATTTCTTGGCTAACAGCAGCTGGGAAGGTCTCTGCTTCCTCCCCGCTCCAGCCACTCTAAATGGCATGGGATTCTCCTTTGTGCCACAATTTACACTAGTTTTTATTATCCGTCTACTCTGTCCTACAATACAACGGAGAACAAACGCCTTATGAATTACATCTCACTTGCACTGCATCAGCGTATTTAGACACAGGCAAGAGTCTGAAGAAACTACCAGATGCAGACCCGAGGGTTCTGCATGCAGCATCCCACAAAAAAAAAAAAACAGTCGAGGATGCCTGACTCAAACTCATTTGCGATTTGAACTTTATCAAGAAAGGCAAATCTTAGAAGCGATGCGCTTAAATCTGAAGAGTAACTACGCCCGATAATCCAGCATTAGTTTAACGGGGGGAGGATAACAACTCACTCTGAGACGGGTGCATACAGACAGCAGGCAGAGTTTATTCTCCGGGTGTTCGCCCCGGGGTCGTTAAGGAATCGGACAGCCCAGAGACAAAACCCCGCGACCA
>NW_009935949.1:0-2596 GCF_000696875.1 Nestor notabilis
ACCCCTGCCCCCCCCCCCGCCAAGGCCACCACTAACCCATGGCACTGAGGGCCTCGTCTACACGGTGTGTGAACACTTCCAGGGACGCTGACTCCACCACTGCCCTGGGCAGCCTTTTCCGATGCCTGACTACACCTGGAGTGAAGAAATGCTTCCTAATATCCAGCCTAGGGCTCCCCTAGCTCATCTTGAGGCCGTTTTCTCTTGTTCTGTTCCTTGTTCCTTGGGAAAAGACACCAGGCACCTCCTGGTTGCAGCCTCCTTTCAGGTAGCTGTAGAGAGCGATAAGATCCCCCCTGAGCCTTCTCTTCTCCAGACTAAACCCGCTGAGGTCCCTCAGCTGTGCCTCATCACACTTGTGCTCCAGCATCTGAACACAGGATTCGAGGGTCAGCCTCACCAGTGCCCAACGCAGGGCGACAAGCTCTGCCCTGGTCCTGCTGGAATCACTAGTTCTGATAGAAGCCAGGACACTCCCCACTGCAGGAATGGATACTTTGCCTTCTTGAACCTCATACCATTGGATAGAGCCTATTGATCCAGTCTGTCCAGATCCCTCTGCAGAACCTTCCTGCCCTACAGCAGATCAACACTCCCACCCAACTTGGTGTCGTCCGCAAACTTACTGAGGGTGCATTCGATCCCCTCTTCCAGATCATCAGTGATCCGGTTTTGTGATGCTATGCTTCTAATGAGGATATTAAGCAACACTGGCCCCAATACCAAGCCCTGGGGGACACTGGTAGTGACCAGTCACCAACAAGATGTGATACCATTCACCGCTGCTCTTGGGGCTCAGCCATTCAGCCAGTGTCCAGCCCAGGAAGAATACAATTCTCCTGGACATGAGCTCCAGCAGCACGTGGCTGAGATGTGGGAGACAGACAGGAGACTAAGGGACATCAGGGAGGCTGAGAGGGAGCTGAGCTGCTGGCTCCAAGCCCAAACTGTGCAGGTAGCCAAGTAGTTAGTCCATTAGCTACTGACCAAGAATCAGTATATAAATGGCATTGACCTGGATCTTCTTGTTTTAAAACTATGTAAGTTGCATGTAATTCAGCATATAGGCTACTTTTCCCTTCTCCCGTTGTCTGTAGATATGTTTCTGAATGAAGGTGGTATGCTGCTGCTTTCCAAACCCTCTTTCCTCCCATATATTTAGCTGACCCGTGAGTAAACCAAGCATGTTCCTTTTCAAGTGGCGTTAGTTGATCTAAGGGTTTTCCCCATCACACCAGGGACTCTCGAGTTACTGTAAAATCAGGACTCCCTTCCTGATCCCCTGTGGGGGCAGTAGCTACTCGCACATGAAGGGTAGCTGTCCCACCACTTTGGCTCTGTCTTGAATGTACCACTTCCACTTGATAATACTCGTCTCCTGAGCATGCCCAATTCGATGAGGTTTTGGGGAACTTTTGACCCTTTGCATAATAGGAATTTCTGGATGAAGAGCCACTTCATGTCCCATGGTAAGTTGTTCTGTCTCTACCAGTGCACAATAGCATGCCAATAACTGTTTCTCAAATGTGTGTAGTTGTTCTCTGTCAATTTTCTCCCCCAAAAACCTAGAGGAACCTTCTTCTTCCCCTGTTTCTGCTAGAGGAAAAGGACAAATAAATGCAAGGGGTTTCCTCCCAATGTCCCCACCCAGAATCACTTCACAGCTCTGCAGGGGGCTAATGAGGCAACGACCACCATAAGGGAGGAACAACCCATTGCTGCACCAATCAAGAGGATAGCTGCTAGTGCAGCCAAGAGATGTGGCAGGGGAGAGCAGTCTCTACTTTGAAAGGTAGAGGCACTGCCACAGGTTGCCCAAAGAAGTGGTAAATGCTCCATCCCTTCCAGAAGAAGAGACCACGGTTGGAGAGGACCTTAAAGCTCATCCAGTTCCAACCCCCTGCCACAGCCAGGGTCACCTTCTGCTAGAGCACCCTGCTCCCAGGCCTTGAACACTGCCAGGGATGGGGCAGCCACAGCCTCTCTGGGCACCCTGTGCCAGCGCCTCAGCACCCTCACAGGGAAGAGCTTCTGCTTCAGAGCTCATCTCAGTCACTCAGGTATGTGCTGTTAATATTTGTCCCATGCTCTTGTTTGCAGAGGAGCATGAAGGAGCACAGGGCCCAGAGGGAAGAAGAGATGCAGTAGCGCTTGAAGATGGCAGTCTACATGGATGTGTGTAACACCTGTGTGTTGAATTCGCTGTGCCAAGTATGTTTGTTTGGTTGTGTTTTTTACGACTGCTTTGATGCAAACCTGTATTTTCTCTAATAATAAAGTTTATGGAGTTTGATGTTGCAGAGGTAACGCTGTGTTCAGCTCAGCAGGGTATGGAAAATGATAGAAGGCAGTTCTTCCACTCTTCTACCTTATTTCTTCCCATCTCCAAGCGTCGTTGCTGTTTCCTGCCCAGGATTTTCAGATCACACAGTTTCCAGGTAGCCTTGTGCACAGAATTAGTCTGCCCCAAGTCCACAGGGAGCAGAGGGGTTCAGCCCTGTGCAAACTCCAGGTTTTAGATTTAAATCTTTCTGTTACAGGCATCACTGCAGTTGACTTCAACACATACAACCAGCCTGCCTTTTTAAACAGATCA